>NW_006263742.1:574808-581308 GCF_000469605.1 Apis dorsata | reverse complement strand
ACAATGATTTTTATTGCTTTTTCTTTTGCTTTCATCTACGTGAGTTTTTTTTTTTTTTTTTTATCAAAACAAAATTTAATTTCGTTCGAAATCCATTTTATTTCTCGTTTGCCATTGTTTAAAAACTATTTCACAATAATTAAAACGTGCATTCCTATAAATTTTAATCTTTCGTGCTTTTGTCCATTCCTCTTTTCAAGTTCCTAAAAACGTTTAAATTAGTTGATAGTTTAAAAGAATTAATGACGAAATAAATATTTATAATCTTGTCTATATTTAATTAATATCAAATAATTAAACTTTTCACGATAAATATTAAATATTCTGAAAGCTTCAAAGGAAAACAAATTTTTCCGTAACATAAAAATATATTCCCTCATATAGATTTACTTTTTTCGGATTATTTCACCAATTCGGTTCACTGTCTGTATTGAGTATATTTTTTTTGTTGACAGATCACCCATATCGAAGGAAAAAGATCAATTTCAACGTTGTGGACACAATAATATTCAGGAAACTGTCAGAGATAAAAAAAATAGTGTAAATGGAGAAAGATTTTTTTATGTATCACACAAAAGAACAACTGTTGATTTAAATGATAATATTTAGAAATCACTAGGAAACATTAGAATCTTTTATGTTCCTCTAATTCTAAAATTTACAAGTTTTACATCCTGAAATATTTAAAATTATATTTAACAAGTAAGTATTTTAGCATTTTATTAATAAAATTCACTAAAGATTAATTCGACTCACGACATATCATGAACTTGATTATTGTAATTGCGATATTTAAGTACGAATAATTTTATATTATTTAATTATAATATCTTCACATTTCGTTGATTAATCTTGACCACTAATAATTTTTGCACATTCCATGAAATTCTCACGAATTCTAAAAAAAAAACACTCGAAATTAACCAATTTACGATATTTGAAATCCTATATGATATTAAAGGAAACCAGAGTTTATTTTGTTGCGCAGCTTCACGTTTCTAACTTTATCACTTTCCAAGTGTTATAATTCATCGGACTGGAACAGCTGCAGAAACAGATACATATCCAGCGACACGATCATTAAGCAAGCTGGTAAATTAGAAAACATGTAGCGCCACCATTTTGGAGGTTAGTTCTTGTTTTGTCATCTGTGGAACACGTAGCGCCGTTCTCGAACTTGTGTCACATCGCAGTTTAAATCACGGGATGTGGATTAGCATAACGAGTAAGCATGACGCATAATGTACAATGATAATTTGCGTTCAACTTCCTGTGCAATTTAGATATCAGATTGCTAAAGGGACGTTCTATTAAACTGGACACAGGAAATATCACCTGATAGATGGTGAAAAAGTAGATTTACGAGATAGTGTGCCATATTATATGATGCGTAATAATGAGGTTATGTTGGAATTATATTCAATCACTTATCTTCAAATCTAATCAATTCTTCGCAATTTATTCACAAAAACAAGTATTCTATAACATTTATAACATCTATAACATTAATAACATTTACAATTCCAAAAGTCAGAAAGATATAGATTTTTCAAAACGTAAAATTTAATATTCTATATCTAAAGAAATTCGCAATACATATTTAACTATTTGTGTAATGTATAATATTTAAATTGTAATTTTCTAAATATAACTAAAATCTGTACATCTTTTGAAACTTGAAGATATTTAATGCGTGTTTAATTGGAAGAATCATACGATATATGTACACTTTTAAAATCACATGTGTATTATCTTGGAAAACGATGGATCGAATCGAAATATTATTCGTCGCATGATTCAAACTTCTTTTATATTATGTTTTTCATATCAATCCAAGTATGACGGACAACAGAGACCAACCGTGGAATCGACTGAATAAATTTTAATTTTCCAACCCGCCAGCTTATTCACCTGTACGTACGTAGATAACAAAATTAAATTAACTAGGCAGCTATTCTTTCACGTATTCATGATTGTTTCTCTTGTATATCAGTTCTTTCAAAGTTAATCATTCTTTTGTTTAATTATTCGTAATGAATCGACAATAAAATGAAATATCATTCTTTGTCCAAGCTTCTTTGTATCACATTTTTCGTTCAAATATATATTGTAACTTTTCCATGCCTATTCATCAATCAATTTCGTATTTTAAAGTGACGTTGAATCAATAGCATTGTACTATGACAGGTTGAAACTTCTTTGGGTTATTCGTAATGTTACAATGTTGTTGGAGGGATGTTTAGAGCACAGTAACGAGATCAACAGGATAACAACATGCGACATGTTTGATCATTACCATCGAAAAAGGATATTTCCAGTGAAATGGCAAATTCTAACTCGCGTGAGAGAAATAAATCTATAATATTTATTATGATATATTATTTTGTGTAAATAGAATCATCATCATCAATTTTTCCATTTTACATAGTAGGTAACGATTTTATGAAAAAAATTTATTTAACATTCAATCTTATAATCTTTAATAAATATCCTTATTTTACGTTTGCAGAAGGTTATAAATCGTACGTTTCCAGATTTATATTGCTATTTTGTCACGATAAGATAATGCCTCAATTATGGGAGGTGTTCGAATGGCCCTAAGAGCTTTGGGATTCGGGGCCGCAGATGATATTCGTTTCAGAATATCAAACTGGCGTGTAACATCCGTGCCAAGAGGAAACACTCGAGTATTCCTAATAACAATGGATAATAATGAAACATTGGGATGAGGATATATTTTAATTATCTGTGATCGACATATGGGCCGATATGTGTTAAATAGAAAAATAAAATTTACAGATATTTGAAACTCTTTGAAATTTGAAAAGATTTATGGAAGTACGTATAAATTTCTCGATATATATATATTTTTTTTTACGATTAGAAATGATCAAAAATTTGATATTTGTAAAATCGATTATATAATCGTTTAAGATATCGTGTCTTCAATTAAAGATTTCTTCCTTTATAACAATTTTCCATATCAAAAAAGATCGAAAAGGGATAATCGTTACGTAAGATCTAATGCAAATCTAATACATCGAACAGATAGGGGGATTACAATTAAGCCGCATTACAAATGCCACGTACGTCCAATATTGTACTACAATATTTGTATTTCATCTCTCGTATATGATCGTACACGACAGCAACGACGCACGCAATCACAAATTTGACAGTTATTAATGAAAATTTTAGATTGACGTTAGAATACATCTTTCCAATTCGAATAGAAACCTATTGGAATTTTGAAAAGAGAGGAAAATCAGAGTTGGAATTTTTTTTAGAGAGATTGTGCACAATTCTTATTATTTTTTTTTCGATGAAAAAGTGAAAAGAAAAATTCCACGATAAGCGATAATCAAATTCAACAATGAGGGGAAAACGAGTGTTGAATTAATTCCGGAACCGGAGTGCCTAATGGAGAACTATTGTCGGTGATTAAAATATAAATGGGAAAAGGTCAACAGTGAAGCGATCAGTGTGCACAGGATTTGAATTGTGCCCATGGCACAAGTAAATGAAAACGAGTAATTCATTAATATTTACCAGTTATTCCCTCCCAGTTATTCGATATCGAAAGTACTTTTTTTACGATCCGCTCGTCACTTCTGATAATTTTACCTTCGCCGAAATGCTATATGCCCGACTTTACTTCCATCTCTTACTTCCTCGCATACGTGCGTATCTACGTCGTTAACGCAAATAACGATGTTACATTACATTCGAAATTCAATTTCGCGATATTTACAGCATCGTACTAATTGCAATTTCGCCCTCGTTCCAGAAAAAAATATCACATGCTTGCACATGCTTCAATAAGAACAAGAGTAATATTCTCTCTCTTCTTTTTTTTTTGCTCGCGATTTTTTCCGAATTGAACGAGTTGAAACAGATAATCTTTTTTTTTATAATTTTATATAATAATAATAGTTATAATAAGACGCGAAAAAATATAGGCAATTTGAACATCTGTAAATTATCCATTTTAAGATTTTTTTTTTTCTTTTAAAACTCGTTGTTACGTATCATAATATAAATTGTAAACGAGAATATATTTCAACGCGCTGTCTGAACGCGTCTTGTTCATCTGTCGTAACGGAGAGCGTAAGAGTTTGTATTTTTACGTGGCTTTATTACTAGGGCTTGTTCCCTAAGCGCCTCGCTTATAAAATTCGCATTACATCGTGAATTACATCGAACGTATCCCGTTAACGGCTTCGAGAAAACGTGTTAAACGTTCCATAAAAGAATATTATTTACGTTAAAAGAAATATATTAACATTGTTCAACATTGGATAAAAATTAGAACTGACTTTATAAAAAAAAGAAGAAAGGATAAATTGGACAAGTTGTTCGAAATATATAATTTTGCAAAGGATAAATATTTATGTAAAAATGTATTTCATTATTTACAGAAATTGATACACATATACATACATAGAGAGAGTAACAAACAAATTATATCAACACTTTCTTTTCAAGTTTCAAATTTCAAGTGAAGGCACTCGAAACGAGAGTTTCAAAGTTGAACAAGTTAGGTAGTCGTTCTATTAATTGTCGAACATGTTTCGAAACTAGTAAATACTGGTATCACTAGTATATTTCAAATTGTGCGAAATGTCGAACAAACTTGTTCGAATTTCTGATAGCCGTAGAAACTTAGTCTGATGGAACTCTCACGAAAGATTCCCTATTTGAAGGTATTCCAAAACGTCAAATTCTATCGAACTATTATAATGAAACAAACGGAGATTGAAAATTAAAAGTCAAAATCAAGATTCGTATCGCGTTATATATTTTATAACTTCATGATTTTATGGCATCGTGAATTTAAAAATTTCATGTATAAATATTTGATGAGTCCGAATGGCTTATAAACAATGATGATTCCGGATGGAGAAATATTCAACTCACGTAGAAACGGAAATTTGTTTTATTTTAAACGAGTCACCGTTCTCCGAGCAGAGAAATATACGGGAATTTTTGCGACCTTGTTATCGAAACTCGCCTGAATACTTGTTCATCCAACCGAGTCGTTTCTTTCGTCATAACCTTTTTTTAAGTGGCAATAATCTATCGTATTACTTCGACTACCTTCTTATAGTTAAATAATTTTCGATGATCCCGTTAATTATCGTAATATACTCTAATAATTGCTAATAATTGACTATGACATTCTTAATATTTGGTTTTCTTTAAATTCGATGACTGGTTAAAAAATAAATCGATCGTGGTAATATTCGCTTTCCAATTACCAACAGTCGATATTCTCGATACATTTGGTTCGAATGATTTGGTTCTCCTCTCTCAATCGTAATACTTGCTAAAATTTGCTATCTTTCAAAAATTGATCTAATCATAGCGAATTGTGTATACACGTATAAAGATGCTTTTTAATTCGATATTTTGTAATGTAATCATCTATGGACAATTAAAACTACGAATTAGAAGTTGAAAACACTTAGAACGTTATCTTGTTTTAACAAAATTAAAACTCGAGATCGAGGGCTAATTTGATAAATAGGAAATTGCATATTTCCAAATTCTAAAAATGGAAAAAGAAAGCACCTTTCAATTATTTACATTTTTATTAAAGAATCTTTTCGAAATTTTTCAAAGTCAAAAACATTAAGAAAATTTTCGCAAAGTCTAAGGTATTAAGGTATTAAAAGAAAATATAATATAGAAAAATAATAATCGATATAAAAATTAATTGTAATAAAATTTTTAAAATATATTTCATCTTATATTAGACAGAGGTTTATATTTTACTGGCAACTGGTGTATTTAACAAGAGTCTATACGTACGGTTTCTAATCCGACGATCCCTTACGGTTAAATTACTGTCAAAGGTATCACGTTCCACGTCCCAGATTTATGATATCATCGTATTTCGTGGGATTCGACTTTGTTAGAAATCTTTTTAACTCGAAAATATTATATAAAATTATAAATAATTTTAAATATAATAATATATATGAAATAAAATTTTAACAATCTTAATGATTTATTGACGTACGATAATTGTAACTCAAAACTAATTTTAAAAATATTAAAATAATTTTAATTAGAAAAAGAATTTAAAAGAATTTCGTGATATTGATAATAATAAAAGTTTAATAATCCTAAAATTATAGAAATACGATAATTATGGTAAAAAGTAATTTCAACGATATTAAAATAATTCATAAACGAAATAGATTCGTATTGTATTTTTAAACAATTTTTTTTTCCTTAAATTTAAAAAACTTTTAACGTATGAAGATACGAAACGGAATTGACGTGAAAAAATGATACGTGCAGTGGAATAAAAATGAAGTGTGAAAAAGAAAATGTGAGAAGAGAGAAGAAGAGCTAGTGATAGTGAATTGTATATGGTCAGACGAAGTTGGCGCTCGATACATACTACTGCGTCTCGCCATAATTTCTGACATTTTCATTATTCCAAAAGTGTGTCAAATAAATATTTCGTTTCGTACGTTTTACAATAGAATCTT
>NW_006263742.1:562574-574610 GCF_000469605.1 Apis dorsata | reverse complement strand
TTTTTTTTTTTTTTAAATATTTCGTATTTATGTTACATTTATAAACATATAAAGTCGAGATATAAAAAATAAAAATATGATATATATTATAATTCAACGAATATCTCTATGATATTCTAAAATTATTCTGAATAATTTTTTTATTGTATTGTTGTTTTTTATCTCGTTATTTTGCCATCCACTTTATCCAGTTTATCGCTACACCTTTGGAATAAAAATTTTTTTTTTTTTCCTGTTCAGAAATCGAGAATATCTAAGCAAGTTTACTGGAAAAAATATTTCCTTAGTTTGAGCGAAAAATTTAATTAATTATCTTACAACTTCGTTTTAATTATCTCGATTTTTCTCGTTAACCCTTAATCAGAAAGAAAATAATTAGCTGGCCTCGTTTTATATCGATACAGAAACTTCTTTGTGAACGAAGAGAAAAAATTAAAAATTATCGAACGAATATTTCGTATAAGCGTATAATAATTGGAAGATGAATCCAATCTTTGAATTTTTTTCAAATTCTAAAACTTGAGATCTAAAAATTCTTAAAGAAAACAAGAAATTTTCCAAATTTTTCGATTCTTCAATTCTTTTTCTTCGTTCTTGCAAAAATTTTTTGAGCTGTTTATACCAATTATTCTTTATCTAAATCTTCAAGATTCAAAAGATTACAAGATTTTTACCATTTTTACGATTTGGAAACTCTGGAAATCTGGACAAAATACGATTTATAATTCTCTTTTTCTATATTTCGAAGGATTTCGAATAATCCCATATTCACATGGGACAGAAAATTTCGAAGAATTCTAAAATAATTTTATATACATACGATTCTTCCATTTGAAACAGAAAATTTCTTATTTTCATCATTCTCGAAATCTGAAAATAATTTCTTTTTTTCAAAGAATTCTAAAGTTTGATAATAAATCGTAAGTGATAATATATTTCGCATAATTTGGAACAGAAAATTTCTTATTTCATCATTCTCGAAATCTGCAAATAATTTCTTTTTTAAATTTCGAAGAATTCTAAAATTTGATAATAAATTTTAAATTTCGAAGAATTCTAAAATTTGATAATAAATCGTAAGTGATAATATATTTCGCACAATTTGGAACAGAAAATTTCTTATTTCCATCATTTTCAAAATTCAGAAATAATTTTTTTTTTCAATTTCAATTCTTCCATTGATCCAATAGGAAAAGTAGAATATAACAATTATGATAAAAAAGATGATAAAAATTCACGTGACAATATATATTTAATACAATTTCCTCGAGCAAATAAACGTCGTTCCTTCTCGCTTTCCGATCGAAAGAATTTAAATCCGTGGCGGATACACGGAATTCCAGATTTCAAGTTCAACTCATTTTATCGAAAATTCTTAATGGGTGCAGTAGAGTACTTTACCAAAAGTTCGCTCCACACCTAAATTCCTGCTTAAGTCGGATCGCGAGGATATTCGATATTTCAAATTTCGAAGCTTCAGACTTGCCCTCGAACAATCGATAATACATATAATAAAATATATATATAATAATAATATACATATAATAATATATATATAAAACATCGAATAAAACGATACACGTTGCGTATATTACGTCAATTTAAACATTTCGATTTTAATCGTGCGTTCTAATTCAGGTCGATTTTTATCATTTTTATTATTCCCCTTTCGCAAACTGTCCAGCATAGGCGAATAACAGGTAGATTGATATTCAATTTCATTTCATTTCTCTATCTATGCTTTTAACAAATAAGAACAGACCGTACTGCAAATAAACGTAATTTGTCAGAAGCATATCGTTCGAAAAATTGTTCGATTTTTATCCCTCTGGAAATCCGTGTAAAAAAAGTAAAATTACAAGGGAAATAAATGTTCCTCATCTCCCCCCCTCGCTCGATATATATATATATAGAGAGGGGGCGAGAGAGAGAAAATATATTTTTTTTTTTTTTTGTTTTTTTTTTATTTGTTCCCTCGCACCGGGGTACCAGGGTTATTTTTTTGCCAACGTATTTCAATGTGATCGATTCTATCGGTTCTCGAGCTTTCTTTTTTTAATTATTTTTCAAATGACATTTCTCGTCGATATATATATATATAAATCGCTCTTCGTGATTCAAGCTCGCACGGACAATTAAATTATACGTGGATTTGATTAAATTTTATAAAGGTAATATATATATATATATATATCGACGAGAAATGTAATTTGAAAAATAATTAAAAAAAGAAAGATCGAGAACCGATAGAATCGATCACATTGAAATACGTTGGCAAAAGATTATCACTGGTATCCCGGTGCGAGGGACAAAATCTAATTTCCTCCCTCACCGTGAAATGTTTGACATGCACGCGTTTCAATCATGAATATGCACGTCCATTTTCAAATGTTTCCTGCCTTGTTCCTATATCGTCCGACAATGTACCTATTCCACACGTCACGGACGGATGGAATCCGTATTCACATTGTTTGCATTGGCCGAGTAAATTAATTTGCGAGTTGCGTTTCCTTAAAGAGATTTTCTTTTCTTCGAAACGTTTCCCTTCGAATCTTTCGTCGTAAAAATCGTAAAGAAAAGGGAAGGAGAGAATTCTTTAAAATTCTGTGAAAACTCTTTTCAGTTCAGGAAAAAAATATGGATCAATTGTAACACTTCACCTAAAACCAAAGAGATTTTATCATAGAGATGAAAAAAATTTTTTATTCCATTTTTACGTACAGTTTCATACATTTTAATTCCAACTTTGATACGTATATACGTATGTAGAGCTTAATTATACTTGGAACAACAATCACCGTCACATTCGTTCGAATAATTAGAATGCTACATTCCAACGAGGCTGATAATGATATTAAAAGGAATGTTTCGTTGGAGGATGCATTTTCAAACTTTCATCAATAATAAACAAAATATGCAAAGCTTAATCATTCTTGAAACAACAATTGTATTTCGTTCAAACAATCGTACTATTTTCAAAGAACCGTAGGATGATGTATTCCATGTGTATTTCATATTCAATCTTCGAACGAACACGAATATACGCGAGGGTTAATCATTCTTGAAACAAGAATCGCCATCGCAATATTCGTCGAATAATTACATCGAATAATATTAGAGCTGTGAAACGAGTATATAATATCGTTAAAAGCGTTTGGAGGAAGTTGGTTTCGCAGGAAAGGTGACCTCACGGTTTATCCCTCAACCGTCGCATACAATATGGAAAAAACGTTGATGTTTAAGCGAAAAGTTATTACTATACACGCACAACGGTATACGTGTCACGTCCACTCGACACGGCTATAACACGGCTCGACGCCCATAATCATTTAGCCAGCTGAACGTAATATCAATCGTCGAAGCGTTTCCACTGTTTTTTGCACAAGAGTGCGCGGACAAAATTTTCGCCGTTTGAGTGCAGGCAAAAGTGTGAGAGAAAAGTCCTTGCGAATTTTTTTTATTCTTTTTTTTAGTCGAGAAAACACTTTTCTCGCCAATTTTGTTACAAAAGAAATCTCTTATCTCTAATGATATTAAATCTTTCTATCTTTACGTACACTTCGGATTATCTTTCTTGAATCTTTTCGTATAAAATTTTGAACGTGAAAAAGAAGAAGAATTTTCGAAACTCAGACTTTTCTTTGACGAATTATACGTGTTTTAAACAAAATTGAAATACGATCTTTTTTAATTTCACAAATATTTTCTATATATTGTTTCGAAAATTAAATTTATCTTATTGTTAAATTTTATTCTCAACGGGAAAAGACGTTCGTTCGTTTTCATAATTCGGATAATAGATTGTATAACCACGATTGAAAAGAAAAAAGAAATTACCAGATTTTTTCAATGTTTAATTTTCGAATAAAGAAAGACGATCGAAAGAAGAGTTTCGCCTTACAACGAACCAGTCCCAAAGGATATTGACCGGCGTGTACACCCACGGAGAGAGAATCCCTTTTTCGATCAGGGACTTCCTTAACCGAGCTCCAATCTATTTTACAATCGACTCTAATTCCGTGGCAATCGATCGCGTAAATCTGCACTCTAATTTCATTTCGACGTTCCAAATTGAACCCAACCAACTTGGACGAGCTATCCTCCGTGGAAAACGTCCATTTTCTTTATCAGCCCCTAATTAACCCTGATTTGCGTGTCGCCACTTCTAATTGCGCTTTGCGTACGACGGAAGGAAACGAGAGGACCTAGAGGAAAGATCGAAAGAGATGAAAATTTCAAAATCAATCTCCTCAATTAACGAGTACTTACTTTTTGATTTTTTGATATGTTCGTCGAGCGTATTCGAGAAAACGATCTTTTTTTGGAATGAAATTTCACGGTTTCCAGAGATTTTAATTGTGAATTTTGGAGAAAATTTTTCCAAAATTTTACTTGTTCTTAAATTTTTGTGAACACAATTAGAGAGAAAGAAAAAAATTCCCAAGATACGAGCGACTTTTTTAATATTTTTTCTTTAAAATTTAGTATTCTTAGTAGTCAAATATATTTTTCGATATCAAAAAAAACAATAATAAATAATAATAACGTTTCTTTGAAACAAAAATTATATAGACGAAGTACGTATCTTTTTTATAGAACAAGAATAAGAAAACAAAATTCCTCTCGTCTCGTTCCACCTTATTTCATGGATCGTACAAATCAATTCTCTCTCTCTCACACACGTTTCAAAAATACAGTTTCACAGATGAGAGGAGCAACAGTCCCGGTCACAATTTGATACAGAGTTGAGAGACGCTCTATCATTTTGCATATGCATTATTATGTATGAAATAACAGGAGAGGGGAGAGGGGACATAGTTGATAGACCAATATGATCGTGGATATTTGCATCGAAATTAAATAATTTGAGGCGACAACTCGTGGCACGCGCGAATAATATATTTAATTTTTAATTTCAACCACCCGTTTCGATCGTTTATCAACGATTAAACGCGGGAATCAACGAGTTTGAACAATTGAAAATTTTCATCGAATATGGAAACGATACAAAGTAAGGACGATATAATGGATTATGATTATTTCGTATTCCCCTCGTCGTCGTAAATTGGAAAATTATAAATTTACAATTTTGAACTTTTCTGCGTTTCCCTCTTTTGTGAAATTTTATCGACGGAGTTTGTTGCTGTTTTTTTTTTTTTTTTTTTTTTTTTTTTTTTAAATTAATATAGAACGACAAAGGATGGAAGAATCGAGTGAAAAATATTAAATTTATCGCGGAGGTATATTAAAATTCGAAATTTTGAAATTTCGTATTTTTATTATTTAAAATATTCGTGTTTCGAAATTTTTATTGATGCATCAATAAGAAAAATTGGAGAGGATCAAACGAAAATATTATTTATCGCGGGAGTATATTGAAATTCGAAATTTTGAAATTTTGTATTTTTATTAATTTCGATTGTCGATATAAAAAGAAGAAAGGGAGAATCAAACAATAATCGTGAACGATGGATAATAAATGGACGTGTGCTCGATGTTTCGTGGAATCGAATTTTTTTTTTTTTTTTTTTTTTTTTTTTTTTTACGTAGATACTTAACCTTTACGAGATTTTATTGAAATAGAGGTGACCGGTAGTCGTAAATGGTAATCTTTGCCAATAATAAGCAGAATTTAAATCTGTCCTCGGAATGTCAAACACCACTTCTATGAGTTCAAGTACAAAAGCTTAAGCGCGCTTTATTCAACGACGATTTTATAATCCATTTGCTTTTTTTTTTGCGCAGAATCTGTTATCCCCCCCTCCTTTTTTTTTTTTTTTGGTTAACGAGAAAGGAATAGAAACGAATTTTTACGAAGGAAAATAAAATATTTCTTTCGAGATTCATTTGGCATGCAAATTTTCGAATTATCTTTATCCACTTGACGAAACTTGTCAATAAATTATTTTCCATACTTGCAGAAATCGCGATGTGATTATATATTTTTTCTCTTTGTCTCACGCACGATTATCATGCTTCTTCTTCTTCTTCCTCTTCTTATATAATAACATATCTTCTCCTTTCTTGTTTATTCAAATTTTTTTGTTTATTCAAATATTACGTAATATTCATACATTACGTATTTTCTTCTTTTTCAAATATATCTTTCTCAATTCAGGCATTTGAATTATTTTCCAAAGATGATGAAAAAAAAAAAAAAGGGGGGAGAACAGAGATTGCTCACCTGCAAAACGAATCGATTATGCGCGTATCTGTTTCTATGCCTGATTGATTTCCCGCTGTGCCAGTGAATTTAATGGAAATGCTAGAAACGCGTTTGTCCTTCGTTAATTATTATTCCAAGCTTTGCCTACATTTTCCTCTTTAAGTTTCAATTACCAGTCAACAAGTACACGGTCCATTTTTTTCTTTTTTCGTTCACAAATCGATTATTTCCATCCTCTTCTTATTCCAAAATTTTATCATCGAATTATTTAATTCATTTAACCTTCTATTTTCAACCTTCTATTCGAAAATTTTATTATCAATTTAGCAATTATATTTAATTCATTTAACCTCCTATTCCAAAATTTTATCATCAATTTACCAATTATTTAAAAATTAGGAAAGTTGGAACGTTTTATCTCTATTTTATTGGATTACTGCAAATATGACAAAACTTGTGTGAGAGATTAATTTTTAAAATAAAAAAAAAAAAAAAAGAAAAACTTTTGCATTTTGAAGTAATAAAAAAAAAAAAAAGAAATTTTTCACGCGTATTTTTCACATAAAAAATTTCACAGGAAAGAATATAAATTACAGTTGACCTTCTTCTATTCGTTATTAAAGAAGAGATACTTTACACAGTTACGTGTACAAAATTTGCATTCATCGCATTAGCCTCGAGAAATAGTGAAAATAATGGAGCTGATGTGGCTGATACGAATAAATTTAACACGTATCTATTTTTCTTTTTTTTTTTTTTTTAGATTTACAACGATATTTTATAAACATTTAAACATCAATTATCGACGAAATTAACGATCGAGAGGGGCGGCGATCGAAATATTGTAATTTCGTTTTTAAATCGGCGATTCTATATCCTGCCTTTGATTTCGATTTCGATTCGAATACGTGTACAATTTCCTGATTTAATCGCTGTCTAATTCCAGTTAAATTTTGTATTGATTCTGGCCCCCCCTCCATACTAAGTTTAATTCGAGTTTTGTACACGTGAAAATTATATATATATATGTGTATATTATTATATTCGATAATATTCGAAATGGAAGCTTCTTTCATCTGTTATAAAAAATAAATTAATAAAATTCGTACGACCGATTGCAATTTATCGAATCGGAAAATTAGATAGATTTTTTAAATGAATGTGATAAAATTATAAAAGAATGATAATAAAATAAAAAAAAATGTCTGTATTCTTAACAAAAATACTTTTTTTTCCCCTATAATTTTTCATTTCATATAGATTTATATTTACAAGATGAATTTCGAAATATATAATATATGTTAAAAAAAAGAAAAAATCGATCGATCGTGCAAACTTTTCGAAACTATGATTCGAGGAATCACAGTTCACCGAAAGATTTTCGTCAAACTTTTTACCCACCATCTTGGCAATTTCATTCAGATTTCTCGTTTAACGACGGAATGAAAATTGCCTTCAAAGTTATTTCAGTTTTCCACTTGACAATGTGGTTTTAACTTCAACAACGAATAACGGTATTTCGTAATCTATTCGATTAAAACGAACTTTAATTTAACACCATTCCTTTAACGAAATTGAAATTGATTAAATAATCCATATTATCTTTGATAAATTAATATTTATAATAATTAAAATTTAGAATAATTCTGTCTATGATAGAGAGAGAGGAGGAGGGGAGAGAGGGAGAAAGTTTCGGAAAAAGACTTACGAAGAAAATTTTATAACCTAAAATTTACATCTCAATATAGATTAATTTTCTAACATTTGATAATCAAAGACTATATAATGAACGTGAATACCCTGGCGATTAATTTATAGTCGCGTATTCGTAATATGCTACTTAATTCATTACACCCACTATAATGGTATTTCAATGACAAATATTCCAATAATTGTGTTATCTTCGAATGGTTAGTTACCATTATTAAAACAACATCTATATCTAAGCTTATATACCATATTACCGTGCGCGAAAACGATAGAAATATCTCTCTATACAGTGAAGTATAAAATTAAAATTGGATCGAACGTTCGCCAATGATATTAAATAAGATTTCAATTACGATTTCCGATGTTAAATTTCCCCTCCTGCAATATTTATTATCAGTCATTCGCGAAAACGTAGAAATATTTCACAATATTGAAATTAAAATTTTTAATCAAATACTTAGCGATAATATCACGTTTATTAACTCTTTCAATTCGCTAATACATAGAAACATCCGTTCTCGCGTATTTCTTTTTTATCTTCTCTTTAAGAGATATCGTTCTTTCGAGGCGCGAATAACGAGAGAAACGTTTTCTTAACTGCTCAGCTGCGCAACTATATGCGCAATTCGAGGCATTTCAATAATAGTCCCGGTAGCAAGAAACATCTCAGGCATGCTATACCGTTCAATGGACGGAGTTAGACAAACCATGGCCGTCTATCTACTCGTCGTAAGCGTTCGATAATTATCGATGCATTGCTTTCAAAAATTCACCGAGAGACGAGGGAAATTTTCCAAATTTCTTTCGATTCAGAGATATAAGAAATTATTAATTTGCAGTATTATATATATTTTTTCTTCTTCCAATGTTCTTAAAATTCTTTTTCCTTTATTTGGATCGCGTCCAAATGTCTATTCTCGACTTTACACGCCGTGTTACTGTTTATATTTATTTACACTACAATCGATTCTTTCAGATAATTAATTCTTCTCCTCCATGATAATCGTTAGGATATACATTGCATATGTATAAAAATACTCTGAAAATCTCAAATTAAAATTTTATAAATTTGTAAGAGGTTACGAAAGAAACGATAATTAAAACATAGAAATCTCTCATCTCTGGTCCTTTTTTTTATTCGAACCTCGAAATCGTTTCATCGATATAATTTGGATTAATTAACGGTATTGAAATGCGATCGATCGGTGACCAATACTCGGTGAAAGAGAGTGTAATTTAGACTGGAAATTTCCATAACATCCATCCCTGATCACACATGCAAATTCGAGATACCGTTGTATCACATTGATGCCGTGAACCGCGAAACGATCGTAACCGGTATCACTGATTGACACGGTCAATCCGATTAAGGTAAACCAATTAAGGGAACGAGTTGGTGAAACGATTATTTCTCACATTTTCCTCACATTCGTGGACATTTATGCGGGCAAATGTATACTTAATAATGCACAGAAAATAGTATATACATATATTAGATATCACAAAAATAAACGTGATTAGAATATCGAATTCTCTAAAAAAAAAAATCTTCGAATAATTATAGGATTATAGATAATTATAGTTAGTTTTCGTAAAATTTAAACGTGATTAGAATATCGAATTTTTAATAAAAAAAAATCTTCGAATAATTATAGGATTAATTTTTTCAATTTAGTTTTAGTTTAGTCAAAGTTTAAACTGTGATTAAGATATCGAATTCTTATAAAAAAAAAATCTTTGAGTAAATATAGTATCAAAGTTAAATTTTTAAACACTTTTATATCAATTGGATAGATTGTTATTAATAATTAAATTGTTATTTACGAAGAATAAATAAATATGCAAAAGTACATACTATGACATTTAAAGGGTAAATTCTATTTAAATTGCATTTTTTTTTTATTTTCCTATTTCTAAAAATTTCGTAAAAATTTCAATTTGCGTAAAAATCCATTGATCAACTGTCATCCAAATCCATTATTTTCGTAAAATTTATTTTCAATAATTTTCAATTATTCTCAAACGAGCCAGCTATTCGTTAATTTATTACGCTTAAATTTTCACTCGAGAATCTCACAAATTATTAATTATCAAATCTTTCATGTTAATATAACGAATAATTGAAATCGAGGTACAACTTTTTTAATTAAACATCGAGATTGGAATGCAACAGAGTTCGAGAGAGGCGAAAGAAGCGAAGAAATGGAAGAAAGGTCGAAGAACGAAGTCTCTAAAACTGTCACGAATATATTGGTAATTTCGTGGAAAGGAAACATCTCGCGAAAGTTTCATTGTCACAGAACGGAAACAATATTCTTCGAACCTCTTCTCTCCAGAATTATTCCATAACGAAGTTCGAGCAACATCTTGTTAATTGTGTAATTCGATATTTTATGCTACGCGCAAATGATATTTCTGGTTGCAAACAACATAGTGTCGTTGGAGATCTTCGAATAGTGATAACAGGTATCTGATATTTTTTTCTTTTTTTTAAACATTTTAACAATTAATCAAGATTTATATTTTATTTCTATTTTTATTCTAATTTAAATCTGCTATTTTAGCAATTAAATAAAGTATAATAAATTGTTTGGAGCAATAGATATCCAATATTTATTTTTTTCCTAGAAAAAATAATAATAATTTCCCTAGAAAAAACTAGGAAAAAATATAATTATAAAAATAATTATAGGCTTAAAATTTATTATATTAAAATTCAAACAATTTATTATTTACTGCATTTTTTAGTAAAAATGGTGAATTTTAATTACATTGAAGGAATAATTTCGCGGAAAATGAATTGAAAATGCAGGATGAAGGCTCCACGTAGCAATGCTCATTCTTTAGAAAATCGATTTCGAAGATACGTAAGGAATGTGCATCCTTAAGATTAAAAATTCGGTTGAATAAATTCCATTGCACGTGGACCGGAATATATAAGTAGGTACGTGTAAGTATCACAATTTAAATTCTTCCACGGGAAAATCACTTGAACCGTTTGAAAAATTTCTAAATAAATCATTCTTTGCAATATCGAGTTTATTTTAAATTCTATCTGTTCAATTATATATAAGTGTCAAATAATTTTTAATCCTTTTCTTTTTCTGATTTGTTTCATCAATTATGTGTCAACTCTTAAAAAAAATCATCTTATTGGAAAATAATATTGTCATCTCAGAGATCTTTTGATGCAAAAATTTAATATTTAAATGATAAACTGATAATTGAGATATTATAAGAGTTGAAGATGTGAAGATTCTAACAATAATAAGCTAACAAATTACTACAAGATTACTACAAGACATTGAATATTCAATGGGAAAGTAATGGGATTAATTGGTCGATAATCTAACTTTTACAATTACATTGAAATTATACAACTACAAATTGTGCAAAAATTTACATACACAAATTTAATAAAATTTGTAGCATTTAAAATGGAATTAAAGAATGTTTCTTTACGTACCTTGCCAAATGTTAAAATAAAAAATTAAGTATTATAATTTTTCTCCATTATTTTATTTATTTTATTGAATTTCGAATGTCAATTCAAGTGCAAACATGAAATTGAAAATTTTATATAAGCTTTTAGAAAGCACATGGTAAATATTTACAGAATGAAAAAAATCTTAGAAATAATATCTTTTTTAACATATTTCATTGAATCACATGAAAAATGATATAAAATAATATAAAACATTCAAAGTACGTATTATGATATTTACACAATTAATAATCATAGATTATCATTTTCTATTATTATTAATATATAGAGTTGTACAGAAATATTATGCAAAATGTAAGCTACCTTATAAAATTTTTTTAAAATTACAAACGTTTCTTTGTTCCCCTTTAATTCTCTTAATAAAAATTTTGAAAATATTCGTTCTTTTAATTCATTATTCTCAATTATAATTATATAAGATTAATTAATTTCGTATCTTTAACAAAAAATCGATCCACCTATCATTCAATTGTTTCGTGAAAGACCGACAAGCGAAAGGAAAACATTCAATAATGATTATCGTTCATACGATATAATACATCTCACGTCATCCACAGTTCCTCGACCATAAAGACTTAACAAAGGGCTATGCTATCTTTATCCTAACGACTTTGTTTTGTTAATATCAAATAATGTCATACAACGAATGACGTCA
>NW_006263742.1:555744-562088 GCF_000469605.1 Apis dorsata | reverse complement strand
TTTTTTTTCCTTTTCCTTTCTTCTATCTATTGTAATAAATTACGAAGGAAGTGAGAATGAAAAGGAGAGGAAGTCGAGGAGTATATTTTCACATCGGTAGTCTTATTGTCTGGTGCAACATCACTTGGTACTGCGACCCTTTATAGTCAAAGCACTTCGAATACCGGTCAAGTGAGTGGTATATGAATTTGAAATTTAATAACTAAACACTAAACTTCATTAATTCGAACCCTTCGAATCGATGAATTCGACTGATTATTCCAATTTGAATGTTTATGAATTTATTCGAGTCATAAATTGATATCCTGATTCTTCTTCAAAAAAATGTCTACAGAATGAAAAATCCTATTTTTGATTTTTGATATTCATAATAATAGGAAAAGAATGAGAATTGAAAAAGAAATTTTTTAAAAATGGTATCAAAATCTTTGAAATATTGAGCTTGGACAAGAAAATAATTAAATCTGTAGAAATATGTTAAATGTCAATTTGATACTTTTCATTCTCTGATCATTTACACAAATATATTTAATTAACAGTAATTATGATATATTATAATTATAATTATAGTATATAATTATAATATATAATTATAATTATAATAACAGATAATTTGATTATTCAAATAACATAAATACATAATTTCCTATTGTTTCATTAAATTAAATAATTGGTAACAAGCTATCAAATTTAATCTATCTTTAAAACAAATCTCGTTCGATTAATTTTTTTTAAAATCATAATTCAAAATGTTAATTAGCATCTATTTCTATTTAATCACGATCGAATTAAGTAAAAAAAATAAAAAAGTTACTTGAAATTCGTATATATATATATATGGTGATATATCTTTCGAGAGACATTTCGACAATTAACGAGGGAACGGAGAAAAAATTCCACGAAATTTACATCTTGAATTTCATTTATTTCATTTGCTGTGAAAGGATTGGTCACTACGATCGATACTTTCGCAAATCCGCGTGTAACTCCGCGATTCTTGCGAGGATTTTAATTGAATTCCGCGAAAAAAATGAAATTAAACGTTCGTCATGGTAATCAATTGCCAGAAAATAAAAATGTATTCACTTTTTCCTTCTTTTATTCTCGTTTTTTTAATCCTTTAATCTCTTGTAAAATAAATAAAAAACTTTTCACTAAAATCGAAACTTTTGTAAAAAATGACAAACATAACCTATTAGAATAAAAAAATTAAATGTATACACATTGTCATTTGATAAACAGATATATTGTTTCAAAACGAAATTTCATCTGTAAAATATTAAATTTCTTTAATTTTTTTCATGAATCAATTGTGCTTTAACAATCGGAATTTTCAGTTTATAGGATTAAACATTGAACCATTCCGTTTGATGTATCTACGAATCTGCGCGAGAGTTTGAAATAGAGTTTAATGGAAATGTTTGGTAAATAGACGCAAGAGAAATTATACGGAATGTTATTCGTGCAAACTATGCAAATTTTTCCCGAATCGAAAATGTGAAAAATTTAATAATATTTAATTGTCTTTCATTGAGTAACAATAACGATGAATTAATTTATTTTTAATTGATTTATTAATATTGAGCATTTAATATTACGAAAAAATTGCATTAATTTAAGTGGCCACGCAATTTCATAACGAAAATATAATACTATAAGTGAACTCAAAACGAAGCAATCTGCTTTTTTGAAGATTTATCCTTATATTTTCTTATGGACAATACGTAAAACACGAATATGAAAATTCGATACTAGGGAAATACGTGAAACATGAAAATAGGGATTTTAATAATCCCTATTTATTAATCGTAAGATCCGATTCGAAGTAAGGATAATATTAAATTGATTCAAAATTTGGTTTTAATTTTATGAAATATCATATTATATTATATAACATATAAATTGTTTTTAACAATTCATAAAATTAAATTATTATCAAAAAAGAAAAAAATAAAAAGTTACTAAAATAATAATGGCATTTTTACAAATACTATAGTTATATTTAAATAAAAAGTTATTTCGAAATCTTTTTATATTCTTTCTCGAAAAAATGTTTAAACAATAAACATTTTTTTTTCCACGAATACATGTCAAATATTTTCATTCTTTATTTTCTCTTTGATTAGAAAAAAATAATATTAATTTTGTTCTCGTTTAATTATTCTCATTAAAAATTTAATTGTGTAAAAAAGATAATATTTAAATTAATAATTTTGAATAACATTGTGCATAATTAATGGAATAAATAATTAAATTATATTATTTCAAACGAAACGAAATATCTAAATGTATTTGAAAAACCTATAATTTACGATATTATAACATTTAGAAGTTTATGTTCAACAAATATTGTTCAACAAGTATTCGATAAATAAATTGATTAGTTAAACTTTAAGCATTCCAATTTTACTTCAGTTAAGGATATTTTTTTCGCTTGAATTTTACTAAAAATGATTAAAAATGATTCGTTAAAAAAATTCCTAGGTAATTATATTTTTTATTCTTTATGTTTCAATAAATAAAATAATGATTTTAAAAAAATTACTATAATAGCCTTCAAAATATCTAACTTTGTAATCTGAAGTAAAAAGATAAAAAGAAATAAAAAGAATATAGTCGAAAAAGATCATCGGTACTATCATTTATTATATTTTTCGTTTAGTGGCGGGATATTCAAACTCTTAATAATGCACATTATCTTGTCAATCGAATTATTAAAAACTTATACATAAAAAAAAAAAAAGAAATTCTTGCTTTAAAAATGATATTTCATAATTATACAATAATAATTAGTACTTACCGACACGATGATAAGTAACGAAGATACTAAGTCGATTTCTCTTTGAAGACAATAGTGGATTCTTGGTGACAAGTGGTATCGTATAAGAGAAGAATCCGTTACTATATAATTGTAGACACCGTACTCGCGAATTGTCTGTTGGTAGATATTACGTGCAACGACCTCCGTGATTCGTTTCTTGTGCTATACGATAGGTGCACCTGTTTGCGTGTCACTTAACCGTCATATATATATGCACGAAAAAACCCGAGAATTTTCCGCGAATCGAACGCGTATTTATTACTTTCGTATTGATATATAATCACGTTATTAGATTTTTAAAACATTAAATAAATGATAAATTGAGATAATAAAGAAATTACACAACGCAAACGACACCGAACCTGCCGCGTTCAAAGTCGAAGCGATACTGCGAGGCTCGTAGCGACCCGGCGTCCCCTTCCACCATCGACCCGGAGCGCAATAACCAATCAGTGTTTTCGATTCTCTAACGTTTAAACTTCTTCCGTTAGATCCATGAAAGGCCGATATGAGTTATGTGAGGGGGTGGAAAGCACTTTTGGCGGTCTCACGTGTTGCTTCGCTGTAAACATCGATGATTTGGACTTAATTCAATTATCCAAACGTAACGAAATGATGTCCGAATTCTTGTGTCGATGTAAATATAATCGATCGTGGTATATAACGAGAAGGATTCTTTGTAGTTCGTAAATAAAAGTATATTACACAATGGAAAAAAGAAGAATAAACTATGGCAGCCATAATGACGTGTAAGTAACGAAATTAAATTTAGAATTATATTATATATTTATATATTAATATTTAATAATAACACTATTTATATTTAATATTGTTTTCTTTAAATATATAATATATATGATAAAAAGAGAAATAAAAATAGTGTTCGATAATTTATTGCAAATATAAGGTTATGTATTCGTATTATTTTATTTCGAAATCAATTTTTTTTTTTAAATATAACGAAACATTTATATTTATAGAAATGTTTAATATTTGGGAATTCAAATTTTATAAATAATGTTATAGAATTCATCTTGTTAATTAAATATTGATTAATATATCAAATAAAATGAAATATGAATTAAATTATATGTACATTAGTTAAATATAAAATATTAATAATGTATGTAATTATATAATTCATATTTTGAATTGTTTAAAATTTCTAAATTTAAATAATTAGATACTAAAATTAATTAGGTATTAAAAAAATTAAATATTAATTTTTAATAAATATATAAAATATTAAAATTTTCTTAATATTATATACAGATGAATATATAATCTTTAATAAATTATAAATCATTCATTTAAATGTATAATAAAATAACAAGATTTTTTAACTAAAATAAAACGAAAAATTTTTTACTTTTTGATAATAAAATCTTAAGAAATTTTTTAATTAAAGTTTAAAGAATTAAAATTTCTTTGATAATGTGATAATTAATAGTTTCATAATGGGTAATGCGCAAAAGTTTCTAAAACAACAGAATATAATTAGCATTTCCTAAGAAATTATCTCTTGCCACAGATTTTACTTATGTTTATTATTGTAGTCTTTTTATTATCCTATCTTTTAACAAGAAATATTCTTGAATTTTTATTAGATATACATTCCTTAATGTCGTTTAATTTATTAATTAATATTTAAATTAATCTTTCTAAATTTCTATGCAAAAAATTTTAATCTAAAATTAATTAATAAAATAAAATATTCAAAATACTTCACGATTTATATTTTAATGTAAAAACTATGCATATAAATTTCATTAATTAAAATAAATAAGATTAAATAAGTAATAATTTAGTATTAAGTTTATTAAATGTTATATTAAAGATTTAATATTGAAAATATCAAAAATTATCGCTTATTATTAAGATTTAGATAGATAAATATCATTAATATTTTATGATATCATTTATTAATGTATATTTAATGGCAATCTAGTGGATATTGAGTTATAACTTTGATGGACGTGACTTGTGTCCTTGATGAATTTCGATAAGTTGATTCGAGCAAAGTCATGAAGTTCCTTATGCTAATATTCCTACAAACTTGTTACTTTGCTATAGTAGCATCTGTAGAGTTTAACCTCACTAATGAGGTTATGTTAGTTGCAGAATTTTAATTGCAATGAACAATATAATTATATATATATATATATATATATAAATAATTTTTATATCAGTTGTTAAGCATATTTCTGAAAATTGAGCATTGCATTTTTTTATTGTAATATTTTAAATACATATAATAGAAGAAAAAAATTTAATTGATTTGCTTAATATACTTTACTTTTTAATAAATTATTTTTTTTTTAAACATCATATTTTTTTAAATGAAAAATTAAATTTTAAATTATATTCTCTATATATTATAAATAGAAAGGCTCGTTGAGAATTACATGAAGACAATTTTTGTTATTTCGTCATGTTAACTTGTTACGGAAGTTATTTCACGTACCGCTTTTAAATTTAACGCAAACAAAATGCATTTCTGTTTTGATAACAAATAATAAATAATTCATAACAACTGTAAAAATGAAATAAAAAGTCATTATTTATTTAAAAAATGTAAGTTTAATTTAAAAAATATTTAAAATATTTTTTTTCTTTATATTTTAAAAGATTTATAAGTTTGTTATTCGAGAAGAAAATTTCAATAACCATGTATTTAAGAAATTAAATAAAATACCGAGATATTATTATTATCTTTAACAAGTTTCTGGTTTTAAATAACTTTAAACATTTCTATATTTCATAATTTAATAAAACGAATTTCATAATATTTTATTTCTATGATATTGTTAATATGATTTTGTATTCATCTTACAGTTCTTTCTTTGATTGATTTTTAAATCTCTTTCTTATATTGTCTCTGATATACAGAATAGTGATCCTCAGAACAAAGAAAAGAACATACATGCTTTTGAAATTGGAAATAAGAATAATTTAGATACGATCGTTTAATCTCTTCATTACGATATTTATAATCTCTTGTAAAAAAGAAAAAATATTCCCTATATTTTTATTTCATATTTTATTCACTTTTTTTTTTATATGTTATATAATTATGTAAAAATACATTGTAAGATTCTTTGATAATTTTTAAATAGAATTTTATTTATTTACAGTTTATTTTTTTACAGTTATTTTTTTTTAATAATAAAATTGGAATGAATTACTATGGAATATGACTATAATGATACAATGATTAAGGAAAATTGAAGAATAATTAATAAGATCTGTTCTTTCGATAATCAGAACTACAGTTTCGAATAAACGATATAGCAAAACTATGATTTATACAAAGTGAAATCTACTTCGTAAGTACTTTAATTCTAGTAATGTCAAATGCATTTATAATAAATGCACTATATTAAAAAAAATTTCGATGAAAAATTTTTTAATCTCTGAATCTAAAAAAGAGAGGGAATTTATAATTTAAAATAATTTGATTAAATTTTTAACAATGAAAGTAAAAATTATGTAAAAATTATTTTTATATCTATATAAAAATAAT
>NW_006263742.1:544336-555342 GCF_000469605.1 Apis dorsata | reverse complement strand
ATTTATAAATATTTATATATATTATATATTGCAAACATAAAGTATCAATCATATTATATTTTTTTTTATTATTGTTTCGATATAAAATTTTCTAACCTTCATTTTTCAGATACTTCAAAACATTCTTCGTATAAGAATTAACGCCACTCAGATTCTAATTGATTTCATCTTGAAAGAGTTTAAGTGATAATAGTCGCCTGAGTTTTTATCCTAACAATGAAATAAGGTAATTTCTCGATCCTTTTAGTATCAATTACATTATGAAACTACTTTCTCATGTTCATTTTCATTGTTTAATGTGATTCTTTTCGTTTGTTTCTTTGTTATTGTTATAAAACTATTATTATGATTATATTATAAGTATTTTTGATGAAGATAATACTTTCTTATTTGAACATGAAAGATATGAAAAATGAATGTAAAAAAATGAAATTAACAAAATGGATCGTACAAAAAATATTAACATCTTAGTGCATATATGATTCAAATATTTTCCGAATCCCTTTAATTTTCTCAGTATTACGTATAAAATAAATCAATTTCAATTTGCTTTTGACACATAGGTCATATGGATGAGACATGATTTCGAATGTATTAATTATATATTATTCTCAATATATACATAACATATTATCATAACTATAAATATCTATAAAAATACAGATTTCGTAATGACATAGATTACAAAATTGTATAATCATAAGAAGGAAAATAATTATAACTTTCAATGTGATTTTTGTTTCGTTTGTCAAAGTTACAATTTAAAACTTTGTGTAATTTTATGAAAATGGAACTATAAAAATCTAACTTTAAAAATAAGTAGAAAGTTTTTCTTTTATTTGCAACTAATTTACATATTTGAATTTTATAATATATTATATTATATATAATATAATTAATATAATTTTTTTAATATAAAATTCAGATATGTAATTTTATTTAAAAATTTCTTACTTTATTAATAATATATTCGTCGATATATAAATCGAATCATTATATTTAAATATGTAAATTATTCAATCGTTATGAAAATTTATTAAGAGATTGAATTTCATCGAAGATTATTTCGTAATTGGTTCGTATTTGCGTGTAGTGACAATTGAAATTTATTATCAGAATTACAGAATAATTTTCAATAATTTTCAAGAGGATATATGATGAAATATATGATGTGACAAACAAATTTATCTGTACAAAATATGCACAAAACGTGTCTAATATATAAATGAATGTAATTTTATAATAACTTCAAAATTAATGACTTTTCATAAGCTTATTAATTAATCAACTATAATATTTCATATAATATCTTATGATATGATAATAAATTTTAAATGTCAATCTTGTAAACCTCTATCAAAGAATTATTTGAAATAGAAAATGCTTTATTCATAAAATATTTATAAAATTGAGATTACACATTGAGATTAAATTCTCTTGACCTAATTTTAAGACGTTTCATTTAATGTAACTGCTTTTTATTAAAGTAATTACTAGGTACATAATTAAGAAAATTCTTTGAAATGAAATATTACAAATATTAACTTTTCTTTTGTACTCTATTGTCAATTATTTCATATTACCTTAATCTAATTTATATACTTTGATTTTCAAATATTAAATTCCATTTCGCAATTTTTTTTAATACTTCAAAGCTTTGAAACTTTTAATTTTTTATTTTTCGTTTTTTTTAAAATTCAACTTCAAGAACTTTTCCTAAGAGTGCTTATTATAACCACTTGTTGTAATTACAAATATAACTGAGAGAAGATTTCTCTCGTTAAATTTTGAGATTTCCATCGCGAAACGTGCAATATAAATTTATCAATCGTTATGAATATTCAGAGAAATTAATATTTATCTTACTAATTTTTCTACCAGCTTTATTTCATTTAAATCAAAATAACCGTTGTGAAAATATGATTTGTTCGACTGTATTAAATTTAAAGTTAATTTCCAATGGCAAATATTAAACATATTTTATTTTTAACGTACAGCTGATGAAAATCTAACTCATCGTATTCAAGATATTTAAACATTTGTAAAAATAAAATTAATAAATAAAATCATTATTATTAAAAAAGATAGTGTTAATACAAGTCACTCAAAATATAAGAAGTAATAAATGGAAAAAGTTTAGAAAAAAGTACACATGGTTTCATAAAATCTACAATAAGAGAGGAAATTAAAAAAAATAGGTTTTATTAAAAATGAATTAATATCTTGCTATCTTTGTATCAATCTTAAAGTAGTTAGTCTGTACTTTTTGTAAATATAAAATTTTTATAATTAGTTTCATAAAAAAAAATTGTTGAAATGAATATAATAAATATTTCTATGCTATTCATAACATATGCTGCATGCTTTATGTTTCAATAATAAAAATTAATGGTTGCTTTGTTTCAAAACTGCAAAACAAAAAATAAAAATTTTATTTCTAGATGTATTTTATTAGTGGTATTTTATATTGGAAGTTTCAATATGGAAAAAATAATAGTATTTTTTATCATTGATAATATTATAGATTATTCTATATTTTATCAATTGCGGGAAAGATTAGTAATAATTGAAGATTATGTTGTTTATATTAAATATATGTTATTAACATTAAATATTAATATTATATTCAATATAATTAAAAGCAGTTTATAGAAAATATTTCTTTAAAAAAAATGGATTCTTGGATGGAAACAAACATGAATTAATAATCGTTTATGAATTTTATAAAAAAATATCTTTATATTCATAAGAGTTAATAATAATTATCATATTACATCAAATGATAAATTAAACAATAATGATTAATTGGAGCATGATTATCTATTATTATTAAGGTATTAATTGTATTAATATCAGATATTTTATATTATTATTTTTTTGCAATTTTATTATTAAAAATGAAGATAATAAATAATAAATTTATTTTTATTTTTATTTTTTTTTAGATAATTCACAACTGGATAGTTACACAAAATTTTCATTTTACTTCTGCAATTCATAATTCCAATAAATCTTAAGACAATACACTTAGAGAAAATGTTCAAGTGAAAGCAATAACACTTGTCCCTTGTAGACCTAAAATCGATTTGCCTGCGGCTATTCACCCCTATAAAACATGCAACTGCAGCAGACTATTGTGAAATGATCGAACAAAAATTTCTGATTTCAATTTAAAATCAAATTATCCAACGTCATACAAAATCCGCTCTCAACTAAAGGTTTAACTTACTCTATGATGTTAATTAATTTAATCTCTATTATAATTCCATAGTTTATTATAATATATAATTTATTTTTTTATAACAAAATGATAAAATATTATGTAATTTATATTCAATTTCGAGTTTTACTTTCAACAAATATTATTTAAGAGAATATTTAATCAGTAGATTCTGAATCGACCATTTCATATGCAACAATCTAATAATAAGTGAATTACGATCGAATACCGTGAACCGATGTTCAACAGATGTGAAACGAGAAGCAAGAATAAAAAGAAAATAATCCACACTCGTTAAATCAGCGTACAGGAGTAGTTTGAGCCATTACTCTGGAAAGAAAGATGCTAGAAAAAGTTCAAAGGAGTACCGTACGCTTTGATTATTGGCACACGCCATTGCTAATAGCAGTCGTTCAAAAATGAACGGGAAACGAGAAATGTTGGAATAGTATTTCTTTTCCAACATTTTCCAGTATTTCTTTTTAGAAGCTTTGATAATTAAGTGAGTTTAATTTTTTTTAAATGATAATGAGATTTTATAAATAATATTAATATAATATATAATTTTTCAAAATTTCTTTTATAATCAATTTGTTTTTATATTGATTGAGAATACAAATATCCATTTTCTATAATAATTTATATTATATTATTATTATTTTATTATTTTTTAAATTATTTATTAAAATATAAATAAATATTAATACTATTATTACAGGTAACATAGAAAAGAAAATTATTTCCAAATATTTAAGGGATGATACTTCAAGCTAATATACATATAATATAAATATATTGCTAAGAAAAATAAATTCTCGTTTTCATGGCATATTTTTATATTTATTATATTATTTTTATATTTTTATATTTTAAATTGTAAGTATAATTTTAATTGAGATCTCTCATTTTTATTTCTTAATGCGTATTTCCATTTTGCAATATATTAACATAAATTTTTTTCTTGAAAAATTTTCTTTAGAACATAAGTCAAGTTGAAAAGTAACGATGGAAGATATTAAACCCTGCAGTTGTAGCACTACGTATAACACTGTATCTGCGGAACTGGAAAATTGATCCAAAGATTGGTTTCAAAAGAAAGTTATTTTTACAAGAAAAAGTATAAACTTCTTTTCTATCTATATGTATTGTTTAAGAATATTGGAATAATCAGAAATATCAGAGCTTGAAAAATTCTTGTTATATTGTGATTTTATAAAATATTAACATTTTCAAAAATATAATTTAATAATTAATTTTAAAAAATTCTGTTATTTGATGTAGTGGCTAAATATTTAAATTAAAAAAAAATTATGATTGCAAGTATTCAAAAGTTTATATTACTTTTAAAACTATTGGCAGATATTTCATTTACGAATATTCATTTACGAATATTCAGTTAGTTTCAAAATTTCTATATGGAATGCGGAGCATCTGCAAAGGAACATAAAATATAAATTCAACCCATAGTTAAGCTCTAAGTAAGTCGATTTACGACAATACCCATAAACATACAGTAGTGCCCTTTACTGAAATATTCATTGCTAAAGTTGGTTCTGTGGTTATATGGTTTCAATTTCTTTTTTTCTTTTGGCTTATTGCACTGAGCAGTTTTTCATTTTAAAAAATTCTCTTTTATTTATATTAAGAAAAGAATGTATTATTACATTACAAAAAAAATGTATTATAATTAATAATTATAATTCTTAATTTTTTCATTCACAATTTTAATATCTTTTTTATCATTTTATCATTCATAATTAAATTTAATATTAATTGAAAATAAATTTTATGTCAGCAATGTAAAATTGAATTATATTTTGTATCATAGTGATAATGTACAATAAAATGTTAAATTAAAATGGATGATTTATAAGATATTCGTTAAATTAATTAATATGTTTAAAACATTAAAGTAAAACTCATTAAAAGTTAAAAAAAAATTATAAAATTTTTTTATTTAACAAAATTCATCTTAAATGAATCTAATGTAATAATTAAAAATTTCTTCTACTAAAATTTCATTAAATTATCTTCTATAATTCCTCGTATTCGATACATTTTGTTTTCTATTTTCTATTTTTATTTACTAGCATCTATTATTAAAAATTAACAAATTAATTACAATTAAAATAAAAAACATAAGTATGTGTACAATTTCGATAAAATACTTTTGTTAAAATTTTAATTATTTAATTTGTTAAAATTTCTTTTTCAGAGACTAGCTGTAGCACTAGCTGTTTCTACAATAAGCTCTCATTTTCTCTCTTTTTAATCAAAGCGTATGTTTCTATCGAAAATTCGTGTTGATTACAGCGTTGAATTTCTTTGTAGTATTCCCAAGCGAAATCGTCAATTCCAGCATTTAACAAGAGGCACGGAATAGTGTTTCGCATAGACACTTTCCATTTCTCTTTTTCATTTTCTGAATAGCGCTGGATGAACTTCAACAAGAGATCTCGGTATATTTAACCTGTAACAAATTTCCTGGATAATTTACTTACATGCCAGGAACCGCGAGAACAGCGTTTTAACTCGGCCACTAACTGGACATGCTTGTTGCACCCAATTGGAAGTAATCTACCGTATAGCTGGTCGTATTTGTGGTATTTGCTTACTTTCGTAAACATCAGGTTACTCTCTCGACGATTAATTTGAATTTTACTTGTATGTGTCGAGATGGGATAAAATAAGATTCCTGAAAAATAAAAGATATGAATTATAAAAGGAATTAATGGAAGAGATGTTATAGCTTTGAACAATGTCAATGAATGTAATTTTAAGGAATGAAATTGATAAAATATGATTAACATCTTGGTATGATTAAATTGAAATTTTTTTTAAAGAATGATATGAATATAGATGAAATGCGATTAAATTTGACATACTTCGATTGAGATGATGGATGAAGGTGAAGTATGATTAATACCCTTTGGTGTACTAATATAATTTTATTGAAATTATCTTTCATGGAAATATTAATTTAATTTTTTTTCACATGTAAAGAATTCTATTTAAAGAATTTTTATATAAAGAAAGTAATAAGCACATTTTATGCTTATAATTTTTAATGAATTTCTGTGTTACAATAACTATAAAATGAGACTTTTAATAATATACAATATTATATTATGTTATACAAATAAAATAAAATATGAAAAAAAACATATTTTTTACAAATTTATATTTTTTGATAAAATTATTCTAACAAAAAATAGAATTTTAATTTATTAAAAATATAAGTTTATTCAATTCAATTCAGATAAAATTTAGTGAAAGAAATTTTATAGCTTATTATAATCTTCTTTTCTTCAATTAGTACTTTTTATTGATAATAAATTAAAAAAAAATTATTTATCAATTTCTTTAAGGAATTATTTTAATTCAATTAAAAATCATAACAATATTATTTTAATAAAAAATTAATATTCTTATAAAATAAAAAATACATAGAATCGATACTGTCTGTTACCAAATATTTTATATATGTTTACCAAATATTGATCGTTTATCGATTATGTATCAATAATCAATATGGCGGCTATTTATAAATTCTGTTTTTCTTAAGTAATATTTATTTGCAATACTGTGGAATCATCGATTTCGTGACAATAAAATTTTCTGTTTTCTGGATGTGACGCGGATGCGCACAAAACTTTGACGTCAAACGTTCCCGCTGAACGGACAGGACCTTCCGGCTCCTATGGATATTGATTTTCCGTATTTCGAGGTTTCTAGAGCAGCCGAATACGCGCATGTACAGTTATATATGCGCATGCGCAACCATTGACATCAACATGGCGATCTACCGCGCTCGAATCTTCTTTTGTCGCATTTCAACGCGTTCGCGATGATATACGATGATGCACAAAATATACGAATATACAATTTAATTTACGGACCTCTTGCGAGGTGTTGCTGACCAATATGGCTGACAATAAAAGTGTCATTATCACATGCTTGCTGATCGTCACTTCAATCGTAATTGTTGATGGTAAGCTTGATTACTTGTTTTATCTTATTACTTGTTTTTTTGTTTACTTATATTATTAAAAAGATTAATTGGAAAAATCATATATATATTTCTTTATTCTTTGGTTTAATTATATATTTTTAAATTTGAATAATCTTAATGTGGGTTTGGTGAAATTTTTTATTTTTCTTTTTTTCTTTCTTTTTGTTTTTTATTTTATTTATTTATTTTTATTTTGTTCTGTATGTAATTTTATTTGATTTATAAATAGATTACTTAAAAGAATGCTTTATTTATATGATTTTTTAAAGAAATCCAAGAATATAATTTTGTCTATATATAATCAAAATATAGAATATATATACAGAAAATTACACCTGTTGAAGCATTTATTTTTAAGTATTAGGCCATTGACATATAGAAGTTATGCAATAAGTTATAAATGATTTTTTATCGGTGCTTGTATAATTTAATATAATATAATATAATTTAATCTAATCTGACTTATATGTTTGATTTATTTTCTATCGTTTAATAATCGTTTAATGATCGTTTAATTTGTCATTTTGTCATTTTACTGCTTGTTTTTCTATATGTTCACACTCTTAGAGTTTGCTTGAATCATAAAAAATGATCGATACACATGATTTTTTTATTTTTAATTTTATTTTTTTTTATTAATTTTATTTTAATACTTTTAAACAATACAATAATTGTCCGATTTAACAATAAAAAATATAAAAATGTTGAATTATTATAAAAATATTTAAAATCAAATTTTTTGTAGATAAATTATGAACGATTATTTGCATTGTATCATTAAAAAAATAAATCTATCGAATTATAGTTTTAAAGTGTGATATTAAAAAAAAAAAAAAAGAAAAATGAAAATTAAAAGTATAAACGAGAAATAAAAATAGAAAAAAATGTTTATAGTTCTTACATTTTATTTTGTTATGATTTTTATGGATTTTTATTAATATCTGTATATTTATCTATATATTACTTATATTATGATTATCAGGGCAATTATTGTCTACGGAACATCGAACTCATGCAGCATCGGAACGAGTGAACGATTTATGGTGTTATCAATGTGAAACGATGGAAGATGGAGAGAGATGTTCCAATCTTACCGGAAATTATAGCGCTTTCGAGTACAAGTGCACTGGTGACAAAAGGACTTGCATGGTAATGACAAATGATAACACCGATTCAAATGCTTGTTGATTATATGCAGAGACGCACGGACCCTCCACCAGATGTTTGATATTCTATTTCTCTCACATGTTTTTACACCAAACAGAGCGTTACTAGGCGGCTAGCTAGAAATGATAACTTATTTATCATCCGCAGAAGCCTGTTAAAGATAGGAATGAAATTTCCTTGCAACATAATAGTAATATTCATAAATTTTGTAATTAGTAAAAATAATTATAATAATTTAATTCTATTTTTTTATTCGATAAAAAAATAAAAATTTGAAAAAATCAAATTTGACTTCATCAAATCATTTATAATTGATATTTTGACATAGATCTAGATGAAATTCATTTCAAATAATAATTTAAAAATAATTATTAAAAATAATATATATAGAATGGTCACTATGACATTTTCAAAGGTAATATTCTCTTCATTAGAACATTATATGTCATATACAGTGACATTCAAATGTATATTTTGTTAAATATCAAACGTCATAAATTAGATTCGCAATTATTTGATTAAATTTAATTTCATGAAAATTTTGCATTCAAAATGAAATTCATTTTATAAATATTTATAAATGGTTAGAACAAATCTTTTTTAAATATTTTAAAATATAATATTCTACTTTAAAAATTTACTTCAAATTTTTATATTAAATACTCATAATGTGAATAAGAAATTAGTAATACTTCTTACACATTTTATTGTGACACATTATTTTTTTTTCAGGTAAAGCGGTTTTCTTATACCACCAGCACTGAAGATTCAACTTCTAGTCCTCAAACGTGGTCGATGGAAAGGAAATGTACTAGTAAATGCGATCCTGGATGTATAGTGATTGGCGAACGTACAAAACTGTCAGCTTGCACTACTTGTTGCGAACAATCGTTTTGCAATGTTGGTACTGGTGCTGCGAATGAATTGACGATAAATTGGATTGATTTATTCCTAGCTTTAGTATTGCAAATTACATTGACAATCATTATACATCCGTCCTGACATTGCAAAGAAGATGACTCTTAATCTTCCGTGTAAATAATATAATGAGTTAATTATTATGTACATATCATTCGAATTTTAATTTTGATAAAATGAAAATGAAAAATTTCGTGACATTTATGTTTAAACATACGCTGTAATATACGTTGTAATATGCATAAATGTAATGTTTATTATATTTAATTTTGTAAATATATTAGAAATCAATTTGAATGTTTCATATTCCATAAAGCTACATTATATTATATCATGGATTAAAATGTATTTGAATAAACTTTAGAAAAAGATTAAAAATATTATCGAAAAATTATTAATAACACGATAATAATTAATTTATGGAGTATGATGAAGTACTGTTCAATTATTTAAATTGAACGAAATACCTTCTTATATATATAATTTTATTATTATATTTAAAATTGTTATATAATATTGCAATATATAATATAATATTACTGTATAAATTGTATAAATATTTATGAATTTTATTTATTTAATTTTTGAACTGATTGTTCTTTGTAATAAACACTTTTTATTGATATTCATTTAATGAATTTCATTAATTTTTTCTTGATTTCCAATAGAAATGAAATATTTTATTTATAATATTAAAATTTTAGGGGAACGAGGGAAATTCAGTAACATTCTATTCATATGGGATCAGATATCCAAAACACATCGTTTAAGTTGTCAGTGCATTTACAGCTGTAACCAATTACCGTAATTGCACACAACCTAAATGGAAGCATTCAGCTTAAACTCGTGTCCCAACAACATCCTGGAAATCTGTATTATCTCGTTCGTAGAACCAAAGAAGGCTTCGATTGAACGTCAATCTAACTTTTGCTGAGATGAACATTGTACGATTCTCGATTTCTAGAAAATTCTGATGAAATCTTCAAGCATCGAGTGACACCATTCGTTAAATTAACGAGGAAAATTTTCTTTATTTATTTTTAATTTTATAAAATAATTTTTTTTAATTTTTTTTTTAAATTTTTAATATAAATATTTAAAAATTCTAATAAATTTTAGAATATTCGATGTACGTTTGAATAAACAAAATTTATCATGTACAACAATCGTTATGAAAACTTAAGATAGTGCACGACAATGGATCTCGTAGAAAATAAGATAATATTGCCTTGTTAAGAGACAATAAAATTATTCTCGGAAGAATTCAGCACGATCATCGTCAAATATAATCTTCTTTCGAAAAAGTACGTATTAATAATATAATCTATCATACATGTGATGCTTTAACACAAATCATTTTTCATCTTCGTTCTTAAATTAATTAAATTTTGTCCATATCAGAAATATAAGGAATATTTTGTATATTTTTGAATATTCAGAATTAAATTTTTCGAAATTCTTTGAAATTTTTCGAAATATTTTAACTTTTTATCTTATCTTGAAGTTGATGGAGAAAAAAATGAAATCGAAATAATTCGAAAATCAAATTTTCGAAAAAAATCGAATTTTCGAAGGGGAAAAAATAAAATATAAAAGCAAATCAAGAAGATAGATCAAATGATTATATTACATTGATATCACTTGTTATTATCATATGATCACAAGACTTAAGCTTGTACCAATATCAAA
>NW_006263742.1:535730-544139 GCF_000469605.1 Apis dorsata | reverse complement strand
AAAAAAAAAAAAAGATGCAATGACGCGAATAAATAAATTATCTCTTCTCTATCTCCATCAGAAGAAAGAAATGGCCGGAACAGATTTAATTCCTTTTGATTAGATCCATTGCGTATTCTGGTGAATACAGTTCAAAGGAAACGAGGAATTCTGGTGGGGCGGCTCGAGTACGAAATCCTCTTGGCCCTTGTTAAACCTCACTTCTTGGGGTCGAACAATGCATTTCGTCGGCATCCTCCGTTTCTCCGGTGATTGCACATAAAGCTGCCATTATTAGAACTTCAGTGGGCGGGAGAAGTTTGCTGCTTTTTCCAGCCACGCGTTTTCGCGCTTACTCTTACGCACAATTTGCTCGCGCGCGTTTCGTTCCTATTCACTCCATGTGGCCGCCAGTTGCACCACGACTCTCGTTCCTTCGTGTTCGTACCGCCGCGTTCGACGTCGATCGAGCCAAAATATAACACTAAAATCATTCCATTTCATGTCAATTTTACCACGTGAATAAAAGACAACGCGCGCCGTTTCCAGGCGAAGAAATTTTCAAATGTGAGCTTGAATATTCTCGTGTTCAGAGCTGTGCAATCGCATATAATTTTTCGTGTTCGCGCCACTGTATCAAGACATGTGATATAAGAACTATCCATTTTATTCCATTATTCCACGTGAATAGAGACCATACGCGCCGTTTCGAGGCAGACAAATTTGTAAATCGAGTGCGAATTTTCATGTGTTTACAAACCTGTAATCGGTATTAGCATAACTTTCCTTCCTTCGTGTTTATATACATCGTACACGTATCGAAACAAAATATAACAGAAGAACTATTTCATTTTACTTTTACACTTACGAAGAGAACAACGTGTGCCGTTTAGAGAAATTGTATGCAATGTGAGCTTGAGTTTTCGTGTGTTCCGTGTAATTGCTGTTAATGCGCGATGTCATTTTTATCACGTGATGCACTATTTCGAAAGGAAAAAAATCACAAGTTAGATTCGAATTTTCACGCGAAGAAGCAATTGTCGCGATATAAAATTTCTTTCTTACTATTCACGTTCTCAATATATTTTCATTTTAAACCATTTTTGACGACTACCATTAACGCATATCGTTTCGAGGCGGAAAAATTGTAATTCGTAAAATGTAAATTGGAATTTTCAGTGTGAGAAATCTTCGGGATGATTGCTACATCGCGAATCTTGTTTTTTAACATAGAAGTTAACACATCAGAAGTTAAACGAATTACTTTTCGTTCTCTTATCTAAATTTTTACCATACCAGAGATGATATAGACGATTTCGAAAATTTTGGAATCGGAAAGTTGAATTTTCGCGTGTGACAAAAACCTCGAGGAAAGGCGTACGATTGTCATGATCGCTATTATCGCTCGTTCTACTTTCGACGACACTCGCGATCCAGTTTCTGATTCGCGGTGAATCGTTAATTGTCACCACGAGTTTTTCGCAATATGCAAAATTCAAGCTTGCTAGAGTTACCTCGAAGAATTATTCTTTCTCGTATTGTAAAAAATTGTGTAAAATGATATTTTCGTGTCATTCTCCTAAATTTGTGTCCATTTATTTGCGATAATTCAAATCGTATCCACCATTGCGAAATTTCTCTCGTGAAGTTTATAAAATAGTGCAGCATTGCTCTCTACTAATTACAACAGTTTAAACGCAAGAATCGTAGAATTCAATTCTTTCTTAAACTTGTATCAAGCGATCTACTCGTGAATATCGATTAATTATCAAAGTGATCAAAGTGATACCAATGATTCACAATAGTTCTATCTATTCAAACTTAGCTGAAAAAGAAAAGAGAAATGTTCAGAAAAATATCCAGTTGCAAGAAGATCAACATAACCTCAACGTCCGCTTTTCGCCGCGATGGAAAGCAGTGCACATGAATCGAAGAGACAAAATGAGAATATTGTCGACTTTTTCGATCCCTTTGTCACGACATAACTACATCTTTAATACAGAAAGTAGAAACATGCTCCTCGGATTTCAAGCGACCGGAAAATTCGATTGAATTCTCGCCGAAAGGAAACGTCATGACGCAATCGAAACTTCCGAGTTTTTTGCTCACCACATGGCTGCTACTCGGTACGATAGCGACGAAATCGAGAATGGGGGAGTTTCTGCATAGTTTGCAGGAATACGAGATCGTTCATCCTCGAGTGATCTCGAACGAGAACGGGAGAGGAAGGAGATCGACCCGAGAAAGTTTGGAACCGATGTTCCTCGAAATCAGCAATTGGACATTGAGGACCGTGGTCAACGATCGTTTCCTCTTCTCAAATTTTACCGTGGATTGGGTAAAACATGGAAAAAGGAGGTTGGAAGATCACGAAAAGGCGAGGTGCGATCTACGACGGGGAAGTTTGGAAGATGATGAGAGTTCCTTCGTCGTGGTCACTATCTGCGAGGAGGAAGTGTACGCGATGATGCTGATCGGTCAGAAATCGTTCTTCGTGCAACCATTGACGAACGGTGAACACGTTATGTTTCAGTCGAAGCAAGCTAGGTGGTGGTCGACGAGAGAAAATGTGGGTGATGATGTTGTTACAGGTATCGAGAGATAATAACGATTGTATTATTTATCATCAGAGGTAGATTTAAATACGATAACTTCTTGTAGTGTGTAACTTTCTGTTGCAAATGCACGAATATTCGAGTAGAGTATTTATTAATATAAATTAGATCGATTCGCGGATCAATTGGTTTGTTGATTGAGAAATAAGTCGATTGAAATTATTGATTGGAAATTTTTTGTTCTTTTAATGTATTTAGAAATAGATCGAAGATTTATGTATATTAGTAAAAAAAAAGCGATGGAAAATTTATTATACTTGGCAAGTAAAAGTAATCTTCGTGAAAATTGTGTTCAACACGGGAATGAATTCTAGTTTCATCAATTATTTACAAAATTGATTGCAATTGAATTACGTAATACATTCACACGGATATAACTTTGTGAACCGTACAAGTCAAGTTGCATCGGAATTTATCGCATATACATGCAGGAAAATTCGAGACGCAACTTTTAGTTTATAAATTAATTATTTATTCTCCGAATATCCATTTGGTATGCAGGTTTTAAAACGAAACAAAATTTTAATTATTAAATCATTTTTACGGAAGAATAAAATGTAAATTTTTAAAATTATGAAATTATTTTATATTTTCAATTACAGAAAAATCGAAGAAAGAGAGAAAAGATAAAAAATCGAAGCGAAGAAGACGGGAATCATTGAATCACGATGTTCAGACATTTTACAATCTTTCCGGTGACATATTTGACGTGGAATATCCAGAAGCTGAGAAACTAATTTTATACGATGAGAAAGACGAAATATCTGCAGAATATAACGATACGAGTGTGGAAGAATTATCGGTTGACGTAAATTCTGAGGAGATTGGACATTTTTCTGGGCCCAAATGGCAAAGAAACAAAATATCGAGTAAGCTAAAAATTATTTTCGAAAATTCGTAATTTTTCACTTTTTCAATAAAAATTATTTTTATTGAAAAATTATTTCGATGGAAATATGAATCGATGGATATATTTCCAGGAAGAAAACAAGGCAGTAAAGAATCGCCGCCACGATGGTTGGAGCTTGGAATAGCAGCAGATTATTCTGTGATCGATTTTCACGGAATTCGAGTACAACAATATATCTTGGCTCTTTTGAACATCGTGAGTAATTTTATCGATTGATATTAACTTATAAAAGATAGTTCAGACTTCGATTAGAGTTATATTTGAATTCCAGGTCAGCGCGATTTATATGGACCCATCTCTCGATTCGAATATGGTTCTAGTGATCGTACGAATGATTTTATACGCGGAGAAAAGAGATGGAATGGTAAGTGATGGAAAATTTATTTTTAAGTCAATTTATTCGCAACCCAAGTTACGAAGGGAAATCTAACAATGTTAAAATAGAATATGAAAATTATAAAAGCGTAAACAATGCAATAACTTATAAATTTTAATGTAGGTTCGCCGTGGCGACGCCAGACGTTCTCTCGAAAACGTAAATAAATGGAATAGAAAAATGTTATCCTCGGCAGATGTAAATCATGATGTTGCAGTATGGCTGACACGCTTAGATATAGGAGGTCCTTCCGGGTATGCACCTGTGTCGGGGGTATGCGATCCTTCCAGATCATGCGCTTTGAATCGAGATGAAGGTTTGACTAGTGCTTTTATCATAGCGCATGAGGTGGCACACATGTAAGTATTGTATTATATTATTATGCAATATTTTTCATAAACTAAAACCGTAATATTTCTTTTAATATTTCATCTGCTTATCTGAACAACAAAACTCTTTCATATTAAAAGTTGATGCTGATTCCAGAAATAATTGCATCATTAATTAATTTAATTTATAATTCAACTGAAATTTTATGAATAAATTTTATTGAAATTAAAATTACTATAATAATTTTCAGAGAATGAACAACGAATTATTAAAAATGAATATTTTAAAACGCTTTCACATTCGGCATGATTCGACTTGCGAAAATATCATCGTATGAAAAGAAAGAGTAATTTTTAATTTTTTAATTTTAAACGACTGTAGCTTTCAAAATAGTAACTTTTCCTAATCAGATTAGAAGTGGTTGGAAGCGCAGAATATTGCCCTTTAAAATGCACTTTCATTCGACATGATGCAACTTCGCATTTCAAAATTATCATCGTTCAAAAAAAAGGGCAATTTGTAATTTTTTACTTAAAAAATTCAGATAATTTTGAACCACTGTATCTTCGAAGATAATAGTAATACTTTAATTACACAATGATTACATCGATTGTTAATCTATTTTTGTCTTTTATTATTTACATTTCTACATATTTTACCATATTTTTGTTAGAAATTGATGCCTCTTTTTGGTTCAGCAACTTACATAAGCCTAACACTGTTATCAAAATGAATCATTTTCATAACACTTCCTTACCTCCTCTTTGCACAAACATTATTATGTTATTCTACAAGTATCTTCCTGTTTGTATCTTAAAGAATCACATATCTTTGTTTTCACTTTAGCATAATCGATTTTTTTTTCCATTTTTAACATAAAAATGTTTATCATAGTCTAGGCTTGACTCACGACGGAGACGAGATGACCGGAAACGCTTGCAAGGAAGAGGGATCTCGAGGAAGCGTGATGGCGCCCATGGTCGCGGCCACATTCCATCACTTCTATTGGTCCGCCTGTTCCAAAAAGGAATTCCATCGAAGAGTGAGGTAAGTCGATGATTATTTTACTCTGGAATATATCCTTTTTGGAATTATATACTCTTAAAATAGATATTTGCAGACGATGGTCCTGTTTGCTGAACAAACCGAGACACGATAGCCAATTAAGAACAACTGTTCGGGAGACGTTCACCATGGATGAGCAATGTCGCATGGAATTTGGCGAAGGGTGAGTTTTCATGTGCACGAACTATATATAAATGTTATATTTTATATTATCTTCAGTTTGATATTCAGAAATCATCGTTCAAAAAAAAGGGCAATTTGTAATTTTTTACTTTAAAAATTCAGGCAATTTTGAACCACTGTATCTTCGAAGATAATAGCAATACTGTAATTACACAATAATTACATCGTAATCATTTGTCTTAATCTATTTTTGTCTTTTATTATTTTTTAATTTTTAAATTCTTAAAAATTTTTTAATTTCACTTTCAAATTTCGTATCATTTGTGAAATTGTATTTTTGAATGAAAAGTTACGAGCATTGCAAAACTTTTGACATCGAGGAACCATGCTCTCGTTTATGGTGTGGCAACAGCAATATTTCCGAGTCTTGCAAGACCAAGAAGGGACCGCCGTTGGAAGGCACATTGTGTGGAACTTCGAAGGTAAATATTTAATGTCAATTATCGAACGATTACAAATGTTAAAAATAAGTTAGTTATCTGAATGTTGTTTCAGTGGTGCATAAAGGGTCGATGCGTATCGACGAATAGAAAAAATTTCGATTTTGGCGTGATACTGAATAAACCTAGAAACGGTGGCTGGAGCGGGTGGACCTCCTGGAGCAAGTGTTCGAGGACCTGTGGAGTAGGAGTACAATGTCGAACGCGAAAGTGCAACAAGCCTCTGTTAGCGTTTCGAACGATTCTTTTTCATTTTTTTCTTCAAATCAAATAATTTTTATCTTTGATCTTTATCGATTTTCTTTTTCTTCAAAGGCCAGCCTACGGTGGAAAATACTGTTCAGGGCCCAGCGACGATTGCAGGGTATGCGATTTGCCAATGTGTCTAACCTCGATCGATCTCAGAGCTCAACAATGCACCAAATTGGCCAATATTCTTTATCTCGAGAGATTCGATTCCACTAGCGACGTAACCTGGCTACCTCACGCCTCCAATCAGGAGAACTTGAGATGTCGATTGGTCTGCAGGAGTAAAGAGACGGACGAGATATTTTACACGAGAAAGCATTTGATCGATGGCACCCCATGCTCTTATGGATCGACAGATATATGTATACAGGTAAGACAAAGTATTTGAGGTTTTTTAATATCTTTTAATAGTTTTATTCTTTTCTACTTTTACATTTTGTCATTTCTTTTTTTCTTTTTCATAGACAAAATTAGAAGATTTATTAAAAGTATTTTCTTTTATTCTTTGAACTACTGTAACTTTGGAGAAATGTGGCAGGGCAGTGATTCTGGGCTCGTTCTTCTATTTTCTGAATTAAATTTTCATCAATGGTCTTTTTAGATTAAGAAATGGAGTGAAGAGTGGAAGAATAATTTTCTTCATTAAAAATTTTACATCTTGGATGGGTTGTAATCTTAATAAATTTTATATGTAATTTATTTTGCAACGAATTTCTAGAGGAAAGGGAAGTTTCCTCTTTAAAATAACTTTAAAAGTCGATGTACGATATCTTTTTTATTATTCTATAGAATGTTGAATAAAAAATGAATACTAAGTAAGTAAAAAAGAAATCGTATTCTAACTTTTTAGGACTCATTTTAAAGAGAAAACTTCCCTTTAAAAGGTTATTATAAAATAAAATGTGTAGAAAATTTATTAAAGTTCGTAGAAACAATTTAATTTGCGAAATTTTTAAGGAAAAAATCATTCTCCGTTCTGAATTTTGTTTTTCAATGTAAAAAAGTTATAAAAAAAAAATTCAATTCAGGTATTTCAAAATAAAGGCTTTACTCTTTGAAACGAGCCCAGAATGATTACTTTATGATATTTCTTTCCAAAGTTACAACGTTTTAAAAAATTTAAATTTGAATTAACAATTTTTTAACTTAAAATTTAATCTTTTAATTTTGTATAACGAGTGCATTTGAATCCAGAATTGTAAATTGATTAAATATATGAATATACACTTGAAATTAATACTATTTTATTTGTTTTTGATAATATTAAAAAATGTTTTATATAAATTGGATAAATAATAAAAATTGGATAATTTTTTAAGAATCTGATGTTCTTAATTCTTTGTTAGATATATAGAAAAGATATATAGATATATAAATGTCATAGATATATAGTTATAGTTATAGAATGTTATAGATATATAGAAATATAAATGTCAAATTATTTTTTTTAAATAGAATCATATATTTTTTAATTGATTGGTAAATGCAGCATGTTATTCTCTGTAAGAAACTATTATATCATTTGTAATAAAAAATATTATTTTAGGAGAAATTTAATTATATCTAATTATCTCTTAAAATAATACATTTTAGACATTTATGGCTTAATACTTTTTTATAGAGAATACAATACTGTATCGATTAGTGAATTAAAAAATATATGGTTCTATATAAAAAAACGAAGTTGATCTTTACAACTTTTTTATCCTTTCTCCTACGGAAAAATTAATAACATGATAATATACCTCTTTTGAAACCATTCAATTTTTATTCGAAACATTTTTTAATATTACTGAGAATAAATGAAATATTCAAGATAAAGTATGATGGAGTTTATAGGTAAGTATATAAAATATAAATACTTTTAGAATTAAGGAAACTGTTGAAAAAACGATTAAAAAACATAAAAAAATGGAAACTGTAAAAGGTAAGTATATAAGGTAAGTATATAAGGTAAGTAAAATGCATAAAATATATCAAATATCTGTATAAAACTTATTTTAAAATTGTATTCTTCGAAGGGAAAGTCATAGGCGAGCCATAATTCCAAGAATTTGACGTCACTTCTAAGAACTGCCGAAATTCTAGGAATTTGACGTCATTTCCAAGAAAAATTTTTCGAGCGACCTCCTATCAACTTATGTTCTCCTGATACAAAATCGCAAAATTGGCCAAAAATTTTTTTCATTCGAGAATTTCGATAATTCTAGGAATTTGACGTCATTTCCAAGAATTGCCGAAATTCTAGGAATTTGACGTCAC
>NW_006263742.1:529897-535127 GCF_000469605.1 Apis dorsata | reverse complement strand
GCCAAAAATTTTTTTCATTCGAGAATCTCGATAATTCCAGGAATTTGACGTCATTTCCAAGAACAGCCGAAATTCTAGGAATTTGACGTCACTTCCAAGAACTGCCTAAATTCTTCGAATGTTTCGACTTTTCGAAAACTAATTCATGCTCGAAATTTTTCTTGAAATTTATTTTTCTTTTATACTTACCTTTTTTTATACTTACCTTTTTTTATACTTACCTTTCTTCATACTTACCTTTTTTAAGTGTTATATTTGCAGAAATAAATCATTTTTTCATCATTTTACTTAATACTAATTATGAAATTTGATATATTTAGCTGTTTTATACTTACCTTTTACAAATTTATCCCATTAATTCGCAGAATTGTCAAGAAAATTGTGAAAAAGAAATTTATTGAAGAAAAAATGAAAAGTAAAATACATAAAATATATTACAAAATATGAAAATATAAAATATAGAAAAATATATAGAAAAATTAATTTATACATGAAATATATTTACAATATGTACAAATTTTATTGAATAATACATATTTTATTGTTAATTGTTACCTAAGAAATTAGGTAACAATAAAATTTGTCAAGTGATCGGAACCGTTATCATTTGTACTGTCACTATACATATAAATATATAATTTTATTGCCAAATATAGATAAAAAGACAAAGAGAGAAAAAAGAATGAAAAATGAACAGAAATCGGATAAGAATTGACTGTTAGTACCATCTCTTAGAAGTTACAGATATTATCTTTAAAGATAAAGTAGAATAAGAATTGATGCACAATGCCATCTCTTGAGTATCAAAATTATTTATTTTCTAAAAACAACCGAAAGATGGCACTAACATTCAATTTTTACTCTACTTTACCTACTATTTTTGAAGAGGTTGTCTTCGATTCTTAACAGATGGCATTAATAGTTAATTCTTACGCTAACTTTATCTTTTTCCTTACTATTTCCTATCTTTCTTTATGTGTTTTATTTGCGGCACTCTGGAGATGGCGCTGATTTCAATATTTTTACCCTATCTCTGTCCTTCTCTGATTATCTATTATCTTTGTTTGTGCTTTAAGAAACATGAGCTAAAAAAGATTCCGATTAACATTATTTGATTAACATTGTTATTTTCTTTTCTTAATATACTGATCTAACATATATTATAATTCAAGATCTACACTAATAGAATAGTTCTATGATTAACTGCATTTATAATTATTTATTAAAAAATTTCTTTCTTTAGGGCGAGTGCCATGAAATGGGATGCGATCACGTTTTAGGATCGAAGAAAGTGTTCGATCTATGTGGTGTATGCGATGGTGATAATTCGAGCTGCGAAAATATCATCACCAAGTTCCATCGGAAACTTCGACGAGGTCAGTCCAGTTAAAATTGAGTTCTTAAAAATGTCGATGAAATTTCCCTCGAAGATATTTAACAGGATCGTTCGAATTAGTTAAAAGTTTAAAAGTATAAGAATTACGAAGATGGAGTGATTAGTTGTTAACTTATATCGCACGAAGTTTTACTTCGATTTTCTCCAAGTTCTGACGTAGAAGAAGAGAGGAGAAGTAAAACAGCAAAAACTTTTAATTACTATCGAGAAACTATGCGATGAACGATGTTGTTGATAGTTGAAAAATTTAATTTATGGCATCTCTTTTTGAAATATTTGAATTATCAGAATTATTAGATCTGTAAAATTTAAAAATTCATTAATATTAGTAATATTTAAATTATTAACCCAATAAAATTAATATTTAATTTTTTAAAAAAACCTTAGAAAATATAAATATAAATATATTACGTTGGATCTAAATTTTTTAATTTTTAATTATATATTATTTTTTTAATAAAATAAAATACTTATAAATTTTAATTTAGAATATATTATTATATTTATTTAAATTTTCTAGAAGTAACACGCGTCGCTATAATACCACGAGAGGCGCACAATTTGTATATGAACATCACAATAGCTGCATCTCCACACTTCCACAGAGATAACTTGACAATCGTGATTGGTGATGGCAGGAGAAGACGAAACGTTCAGGAGAATTTAGCTTCTCGAAAGCGAGATATAACGATCGTTCAAGGTGCTGCCTTTCGAGTTCAGAAACGTGGTAATAACACATATTCCATAGAGGCGAATGGTACTACGTTTGAAGATGTCGTCATTTTGGTATGAAATTGTAAAATATAACTTAACAATTTTGTACATATTAAAATACAATAAAAAAAAAAAAAAAGAATTTTGTCAAATTGCAACATACCATATTTTCAATTCTGCACCAATTCTCCATATTTTAAAAATGGTAAATTTTCTATAGCTTATAGTAGCAAAGAATACGATACACCAAGGAATCTCGACTACGGTTTCCTTGAGATATTTCTTAAATCGCGATGAAAGGAGCGCTAAGGATAGATATATATGGCTATTCGGTGGTTGGAGCTTTTGTTCGGCCAGTTGCGGTGGTGGAACCCGTCAGAAAATGATAGTCTGCAAGGATGAGAAAACAGGGAGAATAGTGTCGCGAAGAAAATGCCCATTGACGACCAAACCGAGTCAAGAGATAGAGAAATGCAACGTCTTTAGGTATCTATTTTACTAAAAATCTAAAACTAACAATAATAACAAAAATCTGGAACTTGGTTTCACTTGGTTTGGTAGTAATCTAATTATTAATATATAATCTCTTATATTAATATATAATCTCTTAATTATTATCTTAATTAAAAGAAATAACATAATTTTTTAAAAAATAAAATGCAATGTAATTATTTTTTCAACTCACAGTTGTACCTTCAAATGGATACCAGGTCCATGGGAAACATGTTCAACTACATGTGGAAAATTTGGTGTACAATTACGACAGCTCTATTGCATTCATTCGGGTTTCAATGGAACAGAAATGAATAGGAATAACGAAATAGAAGTGTACAGAACGATGGTACAATCATCCATATGTCAATCGAGTTCTATGCCTACAAATACCAGAGAATGTAACAGGATTCCTTGCCCTGGACGTTGGATTTTTACAGATTGGTCTTCGGTAATTTTATCTTAACCTTCTGAAAATACATAAATTAAAAAAATAAATGATAATTTGTCATATGAACAATATATGATATGCAATATCATAGATATAATATTGTGGTACAGGGATCTTCATGTCCAACAAGTAGAAACGAATAATAGTGTGAAGTTGGGTGATTATGAAGATGTGAAGTTTGCCCATTTTTCCTTAGTCCCTGTAACATCATAGATAATATTAATATCATAAAGGATAATATTTTAAATTATCTTAATATTAAAATAATATTTTAATTTTATTATAATTTCAGATTAATATATTCATGTTTTTTTTTCTTTTCCAGTGCTCGAAGAAAAATGGGAAAGGTATACAGTCGCGAATAGCCAGATGCATTCCTCCAGAGAACGAATCGTTTTACAATTGCGACGGTCCGAGCGTAAAAACGGAAATCCGTTCTTGCACCGGTCACGTGACCAGAGCTATCGAATTTCCATCTCGTTGCCTCAGAGACAAGAATCGATTCTGCTCCATACCGAGTTTGAAACGATACTGCAACGTGGTTGCTTTTAGAAAAAGGTGTTGCCGTTCTTGCGAAAATTTCGATTCGTTGAATTCTTTCGATCGGAAACATCGCATGTTGCAAACTTGAATTAAATTTAAAATTTATTTTTAATAAAAATATTTATTGTTTGCGATGAATTTAAGATAGAATTTATTTTAAATTAAAATTTAAATTATTTCAACAATATATTGAGATGAAAGATTGTGGTAACAGACTAAGATTTATTTAAATTTCGAGTATACAATACACAGTGACATTATTTATTAGTGCGAATTAAAAATCTAACGAAATAAATCCAAATCAAGAAAAAAAAATCAGGATGATCAAACACTTTATAATAAATATCGAAGATAAAATGGTAATATGGAAGATAACTTTGCAGATAACTCGATTTGTTGCATTGCCAATTATATGTATACCATAATTTATTCGTTCGACGTATATTAAAAATTATACAATCCCATTCTTATATTCTTCATTCCATATTTATTAATAATTTATTGATATTTAAAATAATTTTCAATTTTTTTAATTTTTCTATATACATAATCAAAATTAAAATTTCAATAAAAATATATTATATTCAACTTAATCATAAAATATATATTATTTGAGTATTTTGATTTTTTTAAATTAATAATATTTAATAATATTAATAATAAAGCTGCAATAACAAATTATACGTTGCATATGATATTCCATATTATCATATTCTCTTCCAAATCGTTAAACAAGCTTCTACAACTCGTTTTTTACGAGTAGTAGAGAAATCGGAAGATTCGATTCGATCGAAGAAATTTGCATTTTCTTTCGTGTACTGTCCTACGTTATATCCTTCGACTTCCGCTTCCTCCAATTCACGCCTGAGATTATAGCTGTTAAAATCAGCGAAGATATGTTCATAACAAAAAGATATGTACGTAAATATATGTATAGGGTGCTCCAGATTTATAGACGCAAATAAAATGTTTAAAAAATATCAAATAAGTTTTAAATATATATACGATGTATATAAGTTAAAATATTTTGTATAATTTTACATATTGAATTATTTAATTAATAAACAAACGATAAAATATTTCGATGTCTATTAATTTAAAAAATTTAATTTCTTTTTCTAAAAGAATAAAAAATATTTTTAAAAATCATTAAAACTTAACTCGATTTGCATCTATAATCTTGTTACATCGACCCTTGAACAATGATATATCAACTGAAACGATCATTAGTCGCAACTGGTTGGATTAATGCCCTCGCTACATGCTCGATTATCTCATCTCGTTCTACTGAATTACAATAGTAATAAGTATTGTCTGTTTTTCCAACTGGATTCTTATTAGCATTCGTATTTCTTTCCATTTTTTATATCTAGACTTAATGTAAGCTGTAACGTCATGGCGAAACGTCTTTGAAAATCTTATTGAGTCTTATACTCGGTATGACATCGGCGAAAATCCTTTTAGTTACGATTAATTAATGATATATAGATTAATACGATTCGTTTCTTTGTTATTTCTTCGTGAAATTTACATGGGTGCATCTTAACACGTGCGCGATTAATTATGCCGTTGATTACTTATTACAATTCATTATTATATAATATTGTAACTATATATACGTATGTATATAGATA
>NW_006263742.1:521401-529793 GCF_000469605.1 Apis dorsata | reverse complement strand
TATATATATATATATATATAACTCTGGATACAAATAATGTTTACAAAAATATTAATTTGGGAAGGCAAACTTTTAATTATATAATTATATATAATTATAAATCGCTTATTCTTGAATACTCACGAATATAACAATAACACGGCTGATTTATCTACAAACACAGAAGAAAACGTCTTCTCCGCGAATTGAAATCAACTCTCGTTTCGAATTATCGATTTTTTACTGAAAAATCTCACGATTCGAAACAATCTTCACGAAATTACGTTAATATACGTTTCTCATACGCGAACAGGTCGTTTAAACAAGGCAAACTTCTCGTTTAAAAGTTAGGTCGTAAAATTTTCGAGATTAAATTACTCGAAACGTATGATTCTTTGGTTTGTTTTAAAAGTTTAACATGTACGGTGCGAACAATTTGCAATTTCACTAATGATAAATAGATAACTTCTTATTTTTAACACCGTCAACAGATTAAGCAGATTCCTTGCTTATCGATTAATGGTCTTGTTCGTGCACGTGTTACTGAAAATGGCGTATAACCGAAAGCATAAAAAAGGGATTCAACAGAAATTTTCGGTTTAATACATTTTTTACCCAACTCGAATTTCTGTCCACAAATGGATAAAATTCACGATTGCCATTTGATCGAAAAAACACGAATAACTTCGTTCGTTGCTGGTGAAACCAGAGATAGTCCTCTCGATAGGGCTCTGTTTTATGATTACACGGAAATAGGCTCGACGGAAACTTTTTGTTTCGTTATTCTGTCGATAATTCTGCGTATGTAAAAATTCACATTATTTCTACATATTAATCATTTCCATACGAACAAAAAGTATTTCCTGTCGTGTTCGTTTTTTTTGTTTCGATGCCTCGCAACGTCCGCCTGACGCACTCGTTCTCGTCGTATAATAAATTACTAAACATTATTATACACTACATACACGTTATGAAGTCCCTAACGTTAAGTTTCGTTTTTTTTTTTTTTTTTTTTGGTGAATCTTCAACGATAAGGTTCGTTTCGATGAGTTTCTCATGTGTTTGGAATATTACTAAAAGTATCCATTTGATTGTATATTTTTCTTTTTTTTTTTTTTTTTTTTTGGTGAATCTTCAACGATAAGGTTCGTTTCGATGAGTTTCTCATGTGTTTGGAATATTACTAAAAGTATCCATTTGATTGAATATTTTTCGTTTTTTTTTTTTTTTTTTCATTTTAAAGTATCATTTTTTTTTATTATCGTTGAAATTTACGAATAGGAAGACTGTAATGAGATACATATCTCGTTGATCCTTATCATCGATCGATTAAAAATTATCTATTTTAAAGATTCGAATTTTTAGTGCTTTGGTAAAACGTAAATCGTGGTTCGATACAGCTCGTTGTCATTTTTCACAATCGTTCCACGTAATTGCCAGGGAAAGTACCAAAGTAGCCGGTCCTTTGACTGGAACCAACGTACCAACCGTCGTCGCATTTCTCCATCACGTATACTGTGTCGCCTTCTTTCAGTTCAAGTTCGTCTTCATTTTGTGGTCTATAATTGTAGAGAGCTCGATATCTGAAAAAAATTAAATAATTAATCAATATCAACTTACCATCAAACAGTGATTAAGAAATGATCAGTGAATGAAATGAAAGAATTGAAAAAAAAAAAAAATAAAAACAAATTATCATTTAAAATTAATAATCAGTATAGATAGTCAATGTTGCTGATGCATAGATGTTTCTAATATTTATAATTTGGAAAGTAAACTTCACTCTATATTTTTTTTTATAACTTTTTTTTCAGAATCTTTCAAATATCTTCTTAAAACATATTTTTTCAATATTTCTATATATTTTACAGAAAATTAAATAATATGATACGCTTAAAAAATTCAGTGGTTCAAAAGAATGCAATTTATAATTCTATTATTAAACGTGAAAGAAATATTTTTTTCGTATTTCTTTCAATCCTATAAAATAAATGAATTAAAAATTTTTTTGAAATAATGGAGAGGAACTCACGGTATTGGTTCAGAGTGTGTGTCGATGTGTAGTGCTTCGGAAACGTGTAATTTGTTTCCTCCCATTCGTGGCTGAAAATTACAAAAAAAAAAAAAATTGTTAAATCAATGCAAAAATAAAAATTAAAATTAAAATAAGAATTTATTTTTGATCTTTTTTATATAACTCGCTCGCATGCCATCTCTCATTGCTGACCTATCTCAACATACAACATCTGTGTATTAGTCAGTAGCAGATGCCAAGTCAGCATTCTTTTTGTTTTTCGTATTTACTGCTCGTGACGTATTTCCAAAAAAAGAAATAGGTCACAACATTTGCTAAGCTTCACCATTCAGAATCTTGATTACTTAAGCATTTCGTTTTTCAATACAAGTACAGCGTATTTAAAATACTAACCAGTGAATTATAGTGTGGCTGAGTTGTGTTCATATTAACTGGTATGGACGGCATATAATGATGAGGTCCCATACTCATTTTCCCTCCAGCTGATCCATTTGCCAAAAGGCTATGCGCAGCTGGAGCTGCAACTGGTTTATTTTGTGTTGGCGTTTCTGTAATTAAATGTCATTCACAGTATTAATAAAAAAAAAAATTAAAATAAAAATAAAATTTAAATTAAAATACTAAGATATTCTATTTTCGAATTTCGAATTTTATATATATAGTACCTGATCTGAGGCCAGGCTCTGTGATAACTTCGACATAAGAGATGGGGAATATCCCTTTCCTGTTTCCAATACGTCCCTCATACCAGTTTTCATCGACTCTTCTCGTCAAAACGACAAGTTCTCCTATAAAATAATTTTTTTTTTTTGTTTAGTTTTATAAATTATAGTTTATTTTTTTTTATTTAATTATATAGAAATAAATAAAATATTCGCTGCAGCTTCGTAAGTGATACGAAATTTACTTTATTTTACATATATTTTTCATATTTACCTTTGGCCAAAGATAACTCAAGATTTGTTTGAGCAACGAAGTTGAATTTAGCTCGTGCTTGTCCCTCGTATGGTTTCTTTGGTGTGGTTCGCATACCGTCGTATGGCAAAATCTGCAACAAAAAACAATATTAATTTTATATATAAATATAATATTATTTTATATAATATTATTTTCCATTGTAAATTGAAAATATATTGTCAAAAATATCTGACAAATGAATAAATTTATCTAACAATTTACCTTAAAATTCTACGATCAAACCTTATTAAAATTAGAAAAACTTTGAACCGTTATAACATCAAAGATATTAATTTCCGGTCAATGAATAAAAGATCATTAGAAGCGCAGAATCTTGCACTTTAAAATGCACTTTCATTCATCAAGATACGGTTTCTGGTTCCAGAAATATCATCGTTTAAAGAAAAAATAATTTCTTAATAAATATCTTTCCTATTAAAATTAGGAAAACTTTGAATCGTTATAACTTCGAAGACAGTAAGTCAACGAGTGAGCTATCGTTGGAAGCGCAGAATCTTATCCTTTAAAACGTCTTTTCATTTGTCTCGACACGAATCTCGATTCTCAAGATATCATTGTGCAAAGAAAAGAGTAATTGTTTATTATCTCCATTCTTACTCGCATCTTATTCATCTATGCCAAACTTCAGACTAATGACAAACACAAATCCAGAAGGTACATGCATTTCTAGGAAAAAATATAAGTTACTAGATCGCATCTCCAATGATAACATTGAATCTTTAATTTCGATAAAACCAATTGAGATTGAAAAAAAGAAATTTTTCGTCGAGAGAAATTTTATTATTCCGTTATTTCAATTTTATTTTTCGAAAATATTATTAACGAACGATTATTATTATAACGAATATTATCAATGAACGTTTGAAGTTCATTAATAAATTTAGAATAAAGAATAGAGGTGAAGGGGAATTACCTCGACGTAATTCGATGGGAACAGACCGATCATAGCATTATGCTCACCCTCGTACCAGTTCTTATCTACCTGGCGACGCACGAATATTATGTCACCGCGACGGAAATTCAATTCCCGGCAAGATTGGCCGATAAAATTGTAAAGCGCCCTTGCCACGAGCCGAGGTTCCGGTGTTTGCTCCTGGGATCGGCTTCTGTGGCTCAAATCATCCACGAAATCGTCGTAACGGTTCAAAGGGATCGGTGATTTCTGCGATGGTCTGCAATCATTAAAAAAAAATAAAAAAAATAAAAAAAAAAAAAAACGAATAAAAATATTCGTCGTGATTTTGCGCGAAATGAATTTATCGAAATATATCGAATTATTATTAGAAAATTATTTTAATCATATCTTGGTATTATAAATTACTTCTTAAATCACGTTGCATATACAATTTACACGCTACATTTTTCTTTTAATGAAATCTCTCGTGGTGTAACGATTCGATTAAGTTAAATCTAATGTAAGCTTGAAATATATCATTTAATCAAAGGAACTTCAGAATTAAGTGTCAAATTAAAACTGTGAATTAATTCACGTCTTCTTATGCAGTTCAAGTTGTATATGTTACTTATGTGTTACGCTCATGTATCCTCTTACCCTCGTTCAGAACAATGAATAATTCTTACACAATATTTATAGAAGACGGTTACACATCCGCGCAAAGTGCAATTATACGAGACGGTCAGTGAAACAAGTGGTCTCTAACAAAGAAAATTGTTTTTGATACAATAATTCTTCGAATTCTTGCTCTTAATTCCTTTTATAAATTGAAATATAATCGAAAGATGATTTTATCTTCGCCTAATGTCTAATTTCTAAATCTAATCCATATAGAAATTTTATATTTATAAATATCGAATATCAATATGAAATATCATGTATAAAATAATTTTCAATTTTGCGATTTAAATATTTCTAATAATTTAATGGAATTCCTAATAATAATAATTTCTCTTTACGATCATTTATTAAATCCATTCGATTTAAATCGAATAATTTAATATAAGATTGATTTGCAAAATGTATAATAGTCTTCCAATGGAATTTTTCAAATTGACCATTTGCGAATATATACCTCAGAATAGGGAAAAGTCAACGACACTTTAATACATTCTCAGACCAGACATAAATTTATTATTCTTCCCATTACTACTCAAGTTATTACGCAATGCGCCACGTACTCTTAAGTTATTTTACGCGGGCGTATTAAAGTGTAGGTGACTCATCCGTAAAAAGAAAAATGGAAAAAGAAATTTTACGATGCTGACATTTTATTTCCTCGAGTTAATAACCCTGGCTTATTAATTTTCAAATAAACAAGAAAAAAAAAAAAAAAAAGAAATCTTCTTCCTTTCTTTCTCCATTCCCTCGATTCATTCGCGAGAAAGAAAAATAATGAAAAAATTAATTTTTCGAAATTTAATAATCCTGCATCGATAAATAAAATTTTATCATATTATAAACATCGTAGAATAATTAATAATATCGCAATATGTTAATAAAATAGATAAAAAATAAGGAAGAAACTTACATGAAGTTATCTGTGTGCCTCCTCGAATCGATGTCGTGGAGCTCCTGGAGATATTTGCGACGCCGTTCCTCTTGATAAACGCGTCGCATATTCTCCGCGCTTCGACGAGCGAGCTCTTCCTCGCTCAATGGTTCTTTCGCCTCTGTACGCACTGGTGAACGATAGTGAATCGTCACCTCGCCCTCCACATAACGCCTCGGTGATTCTACAACAGAGAACGTTCGTTATTACAACCTTCCTAGATATCGTTCATTTCGATTTAATTTCGTCCTCTCTCTTTCGCCAAGTTACCATTGTTCTTAATCTAATTTACTCGTGATTCTCTATTTATCGGTCGTTTGCTTCTCGTTGTTGTGGATGATCTATATGAAATATATATCTCTCGCAAAAAGATATCGATAAAATTGTTCGAAGAGATTTCTTTTTTCTTCTTTTTATTTGCGAATATTTTATTTTGTTTGATATCGAGAACGCGAGGAAAATTATTTTTGGATTTATGAACAAATAATTATGCATTAATTAAGATAATGGATATTTCGTGGAGAAACTCTCAGTCGATTTTAATTGAACGAATGTACAATTTCCATAACGTATCATGAAACAAAAATCTTGATTAATAGGGGGAGTAAAACATATTGTGTATAGGTGTGCGCATAATGACAAATGGAATTAGCGTATAAATTAGCCCATTGCACATGACAGTTCGATAATCGATACCTTTTACGTGTACACGATACAATTTAATGATTAATCGCCTTTCGAATATCATGGGAGAAATTATTACGAAAAGATCGCATTGTACAAATCGTATTATCGTAAACGCATGTAAAAGTGGATCAGCATTCTACATAACCTCAAAGAATGATACGCGATACGCCTCTCTTTCGTGGTGTTGCCTTACGAAACATGAGATTTGAGGACCTTTAGTGCTAAATAATCACGCGTTTTACTTTTACAATTATCAAACACTATAATGCTAGTGACCCTTAAATCTTTATTCAAATTTCGAAAACTTTAATGCAAATTTTAATAATTAGACTGCGAATACGTACGTTTAATTTATGGAAAATTTAATATAAGAAAACTATAAAATGCACACGATATGTAAAAGACAAACAGATTCTTGTCGGTTTCTTTTTTTGTAATTGTATTGAAAAAATTTAAATTTGCATAAATATCACCAGCCTATCGATAGTACAAGTTTTTAATAGTACGAATTTCATTTCATAAATATTATTTTCCTTTATAATTTACATTGACCTACTCCTATCGCACATAAAACGACCCACAATCAATAGGCGTTCACGAATGTCTTTGCATTTCCGATTCTCTGAAAATTATCAGGGCGTGCAGAAATTCAACGGAAGAAGATGAAGGTTTTACGCGAAAAATCGGATCGTAGATAAGGAACAGAGGTTTAACCTATATTAAGGTCGTTGTACAACAGGAAGTTATATGGCTTCTTTTGTTCGCGCGAAGGAAGCTCTGATTATTTGAGAAAGATAATTTTGAAGAAGAATCGATTAACTTTGAAGAAACTATGAAATTTATTTAACTTTTCACGGTTTTAATTTCGCGAATCTTTTATTTTCATGTTCAATCGTACGTTATTCGACAAAGGAATAATTTTTGCATTGCAAAGTAAATGAAATATCAAAATGTCAATCATATCACCACATAAAACCGGTCTATTTCTCTTGATATACTTAGATACGAACACGATAAAAAAAAATGAATTAAAAATTCATACTTTTAATGTCAAATTTCTGCATTAACCTCAAAATTACAATAATTATACAAGGAACATACAGATCGATTTAAAATATTTCTCAAATAAATGCATTCCAAAAAATTAATAATGATTCTTCTCCGAAATAATTAATAAAGACAAACTAAAAATAATTATAAAGATCTTATTTATAAAGTAATGAAATTACCACGACATCACGCCACAATACGAGCACTAAAAGTAAATAAATAAATTAATCATCTGAATCCATTCCTTAATCCGTTTCTTAGAAGCCCACTACGTACACTTTTATTCGAGTTAATTTGTTTGTAAATTCAACACGATCAAAATACGTACGTAACACGTGCGTATCCGCGCAGCGAGATCACGCGACTGATAAAGCGAAAGCAACTACGTACAAGCCTCGACGAGAATCGCGGATTGCGCTTGCGTTCTAATGCGAGTCAGTTTATTAGGATGTTGCAATCTGCAATACCGATTGAAAATACGAAATCATTATTTTAAAACAAAAAGTTTTGTTAATTGAGAAAAAAAATAAATAATAGAAGAAATTAGAGTGGAGTGCAATATGAAACCATTATTTTAAAAAATGAAAGATTTAGATCAGAGTTTTTAATTCGAACAAAATAAGTGGAATTTTAGAAGTTGATTGCAGAAACGAAAGCGTGAAATCAATGTGAAAAGAAGATATTGGATTAAAATTTTATTAATTCAAATTTGTAGAAGTGAAAATTGCAGAAATGGAAATCAATGTTTAAAAAAAAAATTTTAAAAAGCGTTCGATTTAAAATTTTATTAGGTCGAAAAAAAAAATAAATGAAAGGTAAAATTGTAAGAGCGAATTTAAAGAAGAAAAAGTAGGAAAAAGCTAGTAGTACAAATTACGTGTAAACGATCGATGCGTCTCGGTCTGATGAATCCCTGACCACCTGTAAGATATTTCACCATCGTGGTTACATTTATTTCCTGAACCGTGTTGAAACACGGGCACGGTTTCGATGAATAACTTTTTCTAAATTGCAATTGCATTAAAAAGTAATTCTCCTTTTACGAGAAAATAAGAATAATAATGCATCATATAGCTCGTCAAATATGAAATTTTATAGGAAGAGAAAATAATGGCGAGACGAATGAAATCATTTAACCTATTTTTACTACGTACGG
>NW_006263742.1:514821-521152 GCF_000469605.1 Apis dorsata | reverse complement strand
AAAAAAAAAAAAAAAGATTTAAAATAAAAATTTTTACATCCCATGTGTTTAAATAACCGGTCTACAGATTTTTATGCAAAATCAAATTTTTATGAACAGACTATACAAATAGAGCTTAAATAGAAATTTGCCTTATTCCTCGAATGTAATAACGCTTATTAAACTTTGGATATTTCGTTCTTGTACGTTAAAAATTTTGCATAAAACGCATAAAAATATCCACAATCCACTTTAAGCATCGAATTGTACATCCAGCGACGAGCTACATATATAAAATCTGACTCAACTAATTATCATAAAATATTCTATTTACACATTTCCATTTTTATTAATTAAGAACTTTACTATTCCGTTTATTACATTCCACAGTAGTGCTCTCTCTATATATATATATATATTTCTTTCGTGGCCAAACAACAAAGATACGAAATCGCGAGATGAAAATAGCAAATAGACGCGCATAACGGCACATATGAGATACCATTTACAACGGGAAGAGGATTATTTGGGTAAAATTATGCGCATGTTTACTGACTGTACGGAATCGGGCCGTAAACCGAGGGAAGCGTGCTTCCGTTTCCAGTCTGTCCACCGTTCATCGAATTCACGTGATTGGACAAAGGGGGCCTCCTCCTCCTCTCGTGGAACGTCTCTCCTCTCTCAGCGTCCATCATCGAGTTCTTGCAATTGTTCACCAACTGAGGCGACTGCAACTCGTCCATCGTGGTCAAATACGCGGTCAAAAATTTGTTCCAACTTTCCTCCTCCTCCTCCTTCTCCTCCTCCTCCTCGATCGAATTACCCACCGCGTTCCGTCCACAAACGTCGTCGTCCCTCGACGAAATCTCCACGCGACGTTTATCCAAATTCGACGTGGAATTCATCACTCGATCTTCTCCCTTATCCTCTCGAACGCTTCCCCCAACCTCTGACACACTTTCCACCTGTCGTTCGCTTAACTCGGACGACGGATTTCGATCGAAAGATTCGCTCGGTCCACGATCCACCGAGGAATTCGTCAAAGAGGAATCGTAATTTTGATTATTCTTCTCCACGATTGCTGACATCGCCGTTTCCACGCGCCGCTCCCTCGAGGATCCTTCATCGTTGATCGATCCCTCTCGATTCTCATCCGAGGAACACTCGTCCCGAACGACGGTTGGCCGACCTTCTAACGGGCAATTATAATTTCGAATCAGGGATACCCGGACATCGTTCGACCGAGAGCGTTCCCTCTCCAACTCCTCGTACCTTTCGTTCACCCTGGACAGATCCAACGGTGGTGGAAGCTTGCTAACCTTTAACCTCCTAAGAGTGAAGCTGTTCAGATCCGGATTGNAGATCTGTCTGGGACGAGAAGAAGAAGCAGAACTTGCCCTCGTCCCGCGATTCAGTCCCCGATTCGCCGATATCCTCGGCGAAGAGGGAATCCTTGTTCGCCTCTCGTGCCCCATTCCTCCACGCGTACAAGTTCGGCAAAGACTTGCAGAGATTCTGCAACGGGTCAGGCGGCAGCTTCCCCGAGTTATCCCCTTCCTCCCTGTCCAACCAAGTCGCGTCCAACATTTTACCGATCCCCGGTAAAACAGGCTTCGATTCCGCTCCGATATTCTCCCTCCAAACATCGCCTCTCGAGCATCCATCGATTGNNCGCTCTCCCTCGACCCGCAATCAACTCGTAACGCGTCACAACGGTTCGAATCCTCCGCTTCCCTCGAATTTCCTCCGTTAATCTTCCTCGAATTCGAGGCAAGGTCCTTTCCAAAATTATCCCCTTGGCCCACCACGTTCACCAGCAATTTCCCGTTCCTGCTCGTGGCAAGGATTCCTCCACCCTCGACGCGAGTCACGTTCATCGAACCGTCGTAATAATCGTCTTCGTCCTCGTTCCTCCTCCTCCTCCCACGATCGATCCCTGCGTGGGAAAACCGATCGCCCCCCTCCTCCCCCTCGATCGTCACGTTCGACCGACACCTGGATCTCCTGTCGCCGCTGCTCACGGACGACCGATTGCTCTGGCTGGCGATCGTCTCGGTGCTTCCGTATCCGCTCCTCCCCTCCCCTCCCCTCCCAAAGTACCCATCGGCGTCGCCCGGCCCCATGAAGAACTTTCTTCTCAGGTATCTGTTCCTCTCGAAGATCTCGTGCAATCTCTCCCTGGTTCCGCTGTACGACGAGGTAGTCGTCTCCTCGGTGATCCCGTTCTTGCCGTTCTTTTTCTTCCTCTCGTTGCTGTTGTTGTTGTGGATCTCGGTCGATGTAGAATTGTAGGGACCGTTTTTATCGGCCGAGAATTTGTCGTCGCATCGTCGCCGGTCGTAGGAGGAATCGTCGAGGAAGTACGCCCTCTCGAACTCGGTCTTCGGCCTCCAACTCCATCGACAAGGCTCCTCGGGGTAAGATTGGAGGAGGGGAGGGTCGTTGGCCGGTTCTATCCAAACGGACGTCGCCTTTTGCATCTGGGGCGTGGAGCGTCTGTGATAGTCGTATCTGAGCGAGGAGGGTTGACGGGCGTGGGGGGGATTGTGGTGGCGGTTGTTCGAGCGGCACAGTCTCTCGAGATCGTCGATCTCGGCCGCGAGGCTCGTCCACTCGCTTCCTCCCTCCAAATCGCGGACCAAGGTGCGCCGCGACATCCTCGATCCTTTCGTCGCGGGTTCACCCGATATACGCATAGCTCGCCGATATTAGAACGGAGAAATTCTGTTTTGAAGAAATTCTGAATGCAATTCGGTAACTCGAGTCTCAAGATTAGGGGGAAGGGGGGATGAAATCTTTTGTGTCGAAGAGAATCTTGATAATGAAACGAGGAGGTGGAGGTTTCGATTTGGATCGAGATTCTAGAGAGAATAAATAAGAAGATTCGACGTATTATAGATATGTGGATTGATAGAGGCATCGATAGGAGAAATTTTAAATGAATAAATATAAAATGGGGATAAAATGTATCTCGACGAATTTTTATTTTATATTTCGATTTCTCGTAGAAGGGAGATAAAAGTTTATGTTTTTGAATCATTAGAGATCGAGTTATCAAATATTCGACTAATTCTTTTCTTCCACATTCAATACGTATGACAAGTTTATACTCTATGTAGTAAATGTAATAGAAGTTTCGATAATATTTGTAAAACGATATTCGTAAAATAAATATGTAAATGATGGTGGAATTAATTTTTATACTTGCATGATCGTATTTTCATAGAATTATTAAGAGAGAAATGGAATTGGAATAATTGAAAATTATCGGGGGAAGGAGAAATTATATAATTGCGTTTCTATCCATCACGGAAGAGATGTACGAAGTTATTGATTCTCTTATTTACAATTGGTTGTTTTAATTAAAATCCGTTTCGTTTGTGCGCACGCGCGTAAGATGGATAAAGTTATACTACGATGGTCAGTTTAGATTTCCTATTTACTTTTGACGAGTCACTGTTCGAAGAATTACGAGGTTGTTAGCTCAGTTTTCCGATGAAAACGAATTAAGAAAGAAGAAAGAATGGAAGTCGAATGGAAAAGAAAAATTATAAATAAATAATCGATATTAATAATTGCGTGATTTTGATTAATTATCTCCTCGGTCGATAATTTATTAAATAACAATTATTTTTTAATAATAAAATTGTTGTTTAAAAAAATTCAATCAAATTTGGAAACGCGATAAAAAAAAGTGAAAGTCGAATGGAAAAGAAAAATTAAATAAATACTCGATCGATATCATAATTGCATAATTTTGATATTGCTTTTAGTAAAAAAAACCTAGTAATTTTTTGTTATTCTCTTAATCATCCGCTCGATCGATAATTGTATTTTTTGAATAATTGTCGTTTAAAAAAAGCCAATTAAAATTGGAAACGCAATAAAAAAAAAAGTGAAAGTCGAATGGAAAAGAAAAATTAAATAAATACTTGATTGACATCATAATTGCATAATTTTGATATTGCTTTTACTAAAAAAACCTAGTAATTTTTTGTTATTCTCTTAATCATCCGCTCGATCGATAATTGTATTTTTTGAATAATTGTCATTTAAATAAAGCCAATTAAAATTGAAATTTGGAAACGCGATAAAAAAAAATAAATCGTGGCTTTTGTAAATATTTGAATACTAATCGTGGAATCATGAGAATTTTGTTTGAGAAGCCAAATTTAACTTGCTAAAAATGTTTAAAAATAGGTGGTCTCGATGCACGTGATGTTTTTCAATGCAATATGATGTCATCGACGTTTAACATTTCTAAAGACATCCAACAACTCAATTTTTTCAAAATTCCTCTCAAATACGACTCATCGATAAATCCTTTTTTTTAATTAAATCTTTATATTTTCGATATATGATGCAAAAAATATTTATTTATTGTATGGAAATAAAAAAAAAAAAAAAAAAAAGAAATATTAATTTTTCTTACAAGGGAGAAAAATTTTTTTTCCATCACGAACGAATCACAATCAAATCACCAATATTTTTTTCCAAGATAAATAAAGTATAGGCTGATCAAAATTTTCCTATTTTTCTTCCTTACTCATTCGATTAATCGACAAGTTGAAAAACATTGGTATCTTATCGGAGATAGTCATACAATTTTATGGCCCTTTTTATAATCATATACACACAGATATCAGAAACAGTGTTTCAGAAAGTTTCATTCGATCGATTTTCTCGCCTCGAAAAACATATTTCCGTTGATTTTATTACGTTATTAAAGAAGAAATATATCGATCAACGTGATTAAAAAAAAAAAAGAAACAGTTATACATTTTTTCTCTCTCTCTCTCAACGAGAGAAGAACGAGGAACTCGAGTGGTGGCACGCATGGGCGCTCACCCTGAAACGGTTCAAGTTTGAAAGAAAACGAATTCAAAGTTAATAATACCTTCTATTCGTGAGTATTTCAACGATGAGAGGTTGAAAAATATCGAAGAAGAAAAAGAAGAAGAAGAAAAGGAAAATGCATAGGATAAATTTGATAGTTGTACTAATATTATATGTATTAGTGATATATGCATTCTATTCACTGTTCACGAAAGTATTTTCCATGAATTTTCATAATTGATAAAAATATTATATTCGAGCAATTGAATACGATTAAAAAGAGAAGGGGATAAATAATTCCCAAGATGTGTTAAGATTTCGATCTATTTTAATTTATATCGTAAAAAATAAATCGAATAAAATTGCATAAAAGAAACGAGTCTTTTTTTTTTTTTTTTTTCATCCACCCAAATCTATCTAAAAAATTAAATAACGAACAATTTTCTTATTTCACTAAATTTAAAACGACGAAATCCATTTATTTCTGACCTCTGATCCCCAATTTTAATTTCGATTTCTTCTAATTTTTCTTTTCTTTAAATTGGAAAAAAATAATCAAGTAATTCCTCTTTAATTAACTTTCTTGAATAACAAAAGAAGATTTCATCCGTTCGGAGAAACTTCATAGCCTTTCGATCGACTTTACAATTAAATTGCGTGATGATGATCAACGGCGATGACGAGGAATGGAAAGTTTTCTGTTTTGGTTGGGAAATCGGCGGTGGCCAGGTCCGTGGAAAACTTTTCTACTTTTCTACATCGATATCGGAAGGATTTTAATTAATATCCTTAATTTCACAATAATGGAAGAACACGCCCCGTTGCGTTCGCGATAAATATGACACAATTGATCGCACCTTGGTGCCTCCCCCCTCCCCCTCCTACCCCTTAAGAAACGGCTGGACTTCTCGAAAGGGAAACGTGAACGAGCTCGAGCAGAAATTAGAGATTTCTAGAAACTGTTGAGAATAACTGTTAAAAAAGAAAAAAAAAAATATTTATCGATCAAAAAATGATCGAGGAGAAAAATTTATGCAAGTTTTTATATCTAAACAAAATTTCTTACGCGAAAGAATATTTTTATATATCCAATTTTTAAATAAATGGAAAATTCGACGAACGATAAAATTGTACATATCGAATGTATCTTTATTAGCGTGATTATTATAAGAAAGTAGGCATTTTTTACGGCGAATCGTCTCGTAATACTTTCTCTCTACCTGCTCACAATTTTTATTGTTCTTCCGTGTGAGGATCCTAAGTAAAAACGTACGATAAATAAAATTGAATCTAGATAATTTCTAAAATAAAGAAAGAATTAACAAAATTGAATTAACAATTTTCAAATGAAAATTAAAATACGAAAGAAAATAATGGCGCTAAATTATCAAGTACGGCATGATCGATTAATATTATTATTTCGAGTTTTAGAAGAATGAGAAATTTTGAGAAAGAATTGGAAAAACTCGACGTATGAAATTTTCACGAAGATAGATTCGAATATGTATAGAGACAG
>NW_006263742.1:501084-514619 GCF_000469605.1 Apis dorsata | reverse complement strand
GGGAAAAAAAAAAAAAAAGACTTCACCCTCGTTCACACTCTATTTGGATTAGTCGTACTCAATGAGATACACGGTTAGTTCGTTCACTTGCGGGATCTTTCTTTGGGAAATATGTTACTTGCACGCTCATAACCGGTATTCTATTCAAATGAGCAACAACCCTGCAGCACGTTGTCGAACCGTTTGTTCGAGAGGCGCTTCATTTTTATCGGGAAACGATTTCACCGTGAATTACACGCCGTTCCAACGAACCGTCCCTTTTTGTCGCTTTTTTCTACGGGAATTTGCGTGCGACGCCATTGTCGATGCGAATTACAATTGTGACATTAGCAACGGAGGAATTTTTATTAGATCTTTTCTTGTTTACAATTGTGAGATATTGCGGTGCAAAGTGCTCGAAATGTGATGAAATTTAGATCCACGATGAAAGATATCGATAAGGATTTCTTTTATCAGTCTTACAATTTTTTTTTTTTTTGATAAGACAGATAATAAATTCAATTAGATTTTGAAATCGTTGTTTTGTACTTTAAGATAAGAATTGAGAAATTATTTTTAAAGTTCGATGTGATATTAAGAATAAATTAATTTTTTTATTTTGAATTAATTTGATCATTTAAAGAGTATAATTGAAGAAAACTATTTTATATTCTGCTTTATCTCGTATAATAAAAATCAATATTTTTATTATTAATATCTTAAAAATTTATAAATTTGAATTTAAATAATTTTTAAAGAATCGAATAAAAAAAATTCACTTTGGATCGTACGTATTATCTTATGGATGTAGGTGTAAGAGAGGATAAAATTGAACATAATTTTGTCACGTGATTGCCATTAAATTTGCCTGTATAAACTTGTCATACGAAGCTTCGAAAAGTTGCACTATATCGCACGAATTCGCAATTAAGATTCAAGACATGGACTGATTAAACTCTCGAGACATTGTTCCTCGATGACCTTGCACATGTTTTTTTTTTAACTCGTGTCATCTTTCGACTCACCGTATTCTAAACAAATTTCGTATTCTTATTTATAATTCGACACCACGTTTAATTTCACTTTTTCGTATTGCGTAATCAAAATATATAAAAAAAATTTTCAGAAATCACATTTTACACTTTCCACATGACATCTACACTTTCACTTCACTTATCTATGCATTTTAACTGTCGATCATATCTTCTTTCAATTCTTCGTAAATTCTAGAAAAATTATAACTTCGATACGAACAATATTTTCGTTGAAATTAAACGTTCAATATTTGCGATATTTTTCGAAAGAAAATATTACTTCGCGATATATTTCGATATATCTCTAAATAACTCGTTGAAAGAAATACACTTAATTTTAACACTCGCGATATTTTTTAAATTTGATTTTGAAAACACGTAACTTCAATATTCACGATATTCTTCAAAAGATATTTATCAAAGATTCCACCGAATGACAAAACAAATTTTTCGAAAAAATTTAACCAAAATTGATTTTAATCTTCACAATTTCTCTACACTGACGAACGCCACGACGAAAGACAACATAATGAACGGAAGAAACGTGACAAGATATGTACATAATCGTTCCAATAAATTATCCGCATGTCGCGTAATTCTTTTCGACTACGAGGAGGCCTCTGCCTTGAAACGAGCGCGGCGATCGTCTGTCGGTAATGCGAATTCGCCGCTGCTTTTCGCGCTCCTTTCCCCTTCTACGTTTCCTTCTGTCATTCGTATTTTTGCCACCAAACACTCGAATTCTCCACGAAGGTCAGACCTGCGTGCATGACCAACGCAATGTACGTCTTTCAGTGATGCTTTCATGAGAATTTCCTCGACTGTCGTTTCTTTTTACATGGAATATTCTTTCTATCTTCTTTTTTTTTGTAATTATGTGAATGAATAGTCGATTGTTGTGGAAATTTAATGAATTATATACAATGATTAAAAATTTCATTGAAATGTTTTCGTTTTTCTTACGTAGAATATATTTTTCTTTTTCTTATAATTACATGAATGAATTTGAAAAATGGGTACTGTAATATTGAATGATGAAAAAAAAAGTTTGACGATTTAAAAAATTTTAATCCTTCTTCTTTTATCATCCTATAATACGAAATATCTATCGATAACTACTGAACGAATTATATCGAAAGAAAAAGTGTTATATGTTGATAATAAAAGGAAAATATTTTGAAGATTATTTTTATATTTTAGAGTGTCGAAACACATAAAAATAAAAATTTTGTATTAAATTTGGAAATTGCGTGCACGAAACTCAACTTTCGCCGATATTATTTTCTTTCTATAGCATACGTGGAATAAGGTAGCAATTATCGCATCTAACGTCAAAACTATATATACTATGTTATAACTCGCAACAATTTTGCAACTAATTGCATGTTTAATACGAGCAGAGCACGGAAATATCCTTTCATGCTCATCCCAACGTCCATTTACAATTTACATCTGATGCGTATACACACACACACACTCGTGCAGCTCTTTCACTGACGATTGTTATAATATTTTATGAATACGAGATTTGGGACAATTTTCAATTTATACGTAGATTACATGCATCGTAAAATTTCACAAATTTCGAGATATCTATCCGTCTATCGACTTTTCATGTTTGCATGGGATCCTAGTAACCTCTGACACTTGGTCTTTATGCAAATTTCTACCTTGGAATGCTAAAAGTCAATGTCACTATTTTATCTCTATCAAAATATTACAATGCACTACTCTAATATACTCACATTTTAAACTTTTCAGCTTTGAATCTCTAAAAAAGAAATTCAAATCAATTTTGAAAGAAAAGAATTTTCCTATTTTTCTATATAATAAAAATATTTCATGTGCAGATGTTCGTTATCGCCAATAATCTATCGCATTGCACAAATATTTCCTTGTTCCATTATGTGTTCAGTTGCACTTAAGTTTTATGATCAAAGAGATAAAGACTATTTACTGAAAAAAAAAAAAAAACAAGTTGCAATAAACGAAAAGCATCGTTCGAATTTATAAAAATTTATATTTATAAAAATGTCGCAAAGGAGTGGTTTGCTGACATAAATGCTTATCAGAGATTAGATAAATCTCTGTATACAATCGATATCAGTGTTATACAGTGATTTAATTTTCATGGAAAAAGAAAATGATTTCAGTGAAGAACAAACTTAAAATATGCATGGTTATGTATATATCAATGGACTCGAATGTGTGTGGTTTTTTGCAAAAAAAATCTACAATATTTAAAAATTTTTAATATCGATGCGTTTATAGCTGCATGAAATATTTTGGCTAAAAATAAACGTATTCTATAAAAATTTTTATTAAATATTTTAAGAATCTAAAATGAAGAAATAATTGTATTGCAATTATATTAAAATTATCGTTTGATGTAGAATAAAGATTATCGATTTATTTTTTACAATAAATATATTTAATTTTCAACTTGAAATTTTGTAATTTTCCATATATCACACGATATGACTTCTAAATTCTATTTTTATTTTGAAAACAATTTATCTTTTTCAATGTATATTCCAGAAGAAAAAATGTCAGATACAAAATTATTTGTTCAGTTCTATTTTTGGTCTCCATCAATAATAGATAACTTGTGAAACGATTATTTTTTTCTATGACAAATATTTTTCTTTTTTTCTGTAAATAAATTTGTATTTTATCTATATTAAAATTGTCGCTGTTTGATTATACATATGGCAACTTGAACAATTTCCTGACTTCAAAGTGGCAATTGTTCTCTATCAGTGAATACACAATTCTATCAGTTTCTTTGTTCGTGGAAAGCATTTTGATTAGTTCACGTACTCGTGAAATAACATTTTAGATACGAGGAATTTTAAATAATCCTCGGCATATGTTAACAATGATAATTTTATTGAATTTTACGAAAATAATTAAGCATAGGAATTCATTTTATGGTATATAAAAATTATTTGGAAAAATATATTACATGTTTCATATATGTAATGTGTAATATTCGTAAAATATTTTTATCTCAATATTATTTTAATATTCTTGTTAGATATATTTATCTTTATATGTATTTTTATTTTAATATTAAATTTCATTATTATCAAACTCTCACCCCAACTATTCGAAGTTCACGAACGATTTCAATAATTTATTAATATCAATGATTTATATATACTGTCAATGATAATTTTATCGACGATTAAAAAATAATATTTATTTCAATCTCGAACTTTTAAATTTTTAATATTGATAATCCATTATAATTACATAATTAAAATTTTATTCTTTATATTTTCACTCAATATTTATCGAGTTAATAATTTTATACATTAACTTCGATTTATCACATTTCCAAATAGAGGAAATTCGTTATTGGAAATCATTATTACACTTTCCACAACTTGAACGTATCGATAATTCATCGAAACTTTTTCAACTCGCCGTTAATCAAATGTCTATTACAACTTTCGATGTATTATTATTTCTCGCAACTGCAGGTAACAAACTTGGCAATTCATCAGTCACTTAATCGAGCGCAATAAGGTTTGTATTTGTATGGTTGCAAAACGAGGAGCATACCAATCGGTTAACTGAATGATAAAACACGACCGTTATTTTGTACTCAATTGCCCTCTTTTCACTGTATTCCATTAATTCCCATGTTAATTCATGTAGTGAAACATAATAAACGATATATTTAAAAATCTCATTAATTCATTCTGTAATATTTTAAACATATTTAAAATTTTAATATCACATAATTAAATCACAATATTACACATGCTTCATACAATCAGACCTGGGCGTATTAGAATTACTTTTTTAAAATTATTTAAGTAATAATTTATCTCATATTTCACGAAATAAATTATTTGATTTAAAAATAACTAGTTTCTTAATCAGCAGCATTAAATATTTATATTATTATAATTTCTAATTAACATTATTATATACTTATTATGATTATTGTTTAATATTTTGAAATGTTATTTCAGGAATGAATTTTCCATTAAGAAATAAACGTTATTTCTTCAATAATCAATTCTTTGATTTGTTATTTTTCCTAATATTCGTTTTACATATATTATATTTCTTCAATTGACAAAATAAAGAACATAACCTCAATTGAAATATAATTATTCATCGAAATAGATTTATTTAAAAATTATTGTTTTGAAATTATTATTTGAAACAAATTTCGCCCAGATCTGTACTTAATTATTTATCGATTATAATCCTTAATTATAAACTAAATAAACATGCAATGAAATACCTTTATTTTATCACTTGCTCTTTCGTAAATCCATTCAAAGCTTCACATATATTTATTACACCAAACATTTAAATAAACTGAATAAATTAATATTTACTCGCGCAATAAATTTATTATTATTTTTCGACGATAATTTAAATGCAAAATCGAATCTTTACGATAAATCTCGTTACCTCACTTGCACAGGTTATACCTTCAAACTAAGAACGATCATGCACATATATGTAACAATGCTTGCACGCCACCTAACCTCATCTGCGATTTTTTCTCGTAATCGAATCTTGCTCGATCCGTTGCGAAACAATCGTACACTTCCTCTAATGTAAACGATTGCTTTTCATGTCATGCACAACGAGCAAATTTCATGCTCTGTTTCGTTCAAGCAGCGGTATATCGCGAAAAAATATTCAAATAGCTGAAATATAGAAGGAAAAGGGGGAAACGAAAATCGCTTAAAAATTGGGATTCTTTTTTCGAAAATTTGGAAATTGTTAATGCAATGTTTTCCAACATTTTTGGAAACGTAATATTAAAATAAATTTATAATATTAATTTTTTATGCAAATCCTTAAAAATAAAATATTAAATATGTATGTATTAACCAATTAAAAATGAATTTGTACATTACGAAAGAAATTGCAATTTTTTTAAACAAATATTTAGTTTTTTAAACTAAATTATTTTAAAAATATTTTGGATACTAGAATAAAAATATTAAAATATTTGTCGATCATGAGAGTATCGACATATTTATCATGTTTAAAGGATCGATTTTAAATCGACGATGCGATCTTTCTATATAATTGCACATAAAAATAAGTATACATGATTTTTCTAACCTCTTTGAGAATCATGACTTATAAAAAACACTGCATTAGATAAATAATTTATTAAATGGGAACAAAAAAAAATATGAAAATGAAAGAGTAATGAAGAATCGAAAAGTAAATGGATTAAAAAAAAAAGAAAATGATTAGCATATGGCATTACCTTGGCAGTCGTCTCTGTAGTGCTGAGATTTTGGCGGCGGCGGGGGTGCGTTCGAGTATTCTATGGACGAGCCGAAAAAAAAAGGAAAAATAATAAATTAGCCGTACTACGATTATCATGAAACGATAACTTCGCAACGTGGTTTTACTGTGAACATTGAACGCTATTTCTTGGGTTAATGGGATGGATTCTTTTGCTTCGGCGATCAATCGATATTGGTGCATCGCAACCAGTTACTTTTCCAGCGATGCGATTAAGAAGAAACGGTCGACAATGGGATTGTATTTTGAAAATCATTCGAGTACAATGCGAAGACAAGAGAAGGATAGAGATTTTTCGATTCTCTTCGATGGAATTTGTTGACTTTTCTTTAACTGCAACGATGTAGACTTATTGAATAAATTAACAATAGGTTAAAAAAATACGAAGAAAAGAAAAATTTTTTAAAATTTTAAAAATATCTGCTAGATGTTTCTCTAATCGATTATTCGATAGACAACGAAATGAATAATTCTCATTGTTCATTACAATAAAATAATAATATATTTTTTAAAATATATTCTTTCATTTGTAATATGCATTTCATATTTTGTTGCTGAATTTCACAATTTTTCTCTATCGAAAAATTTTAAATAAAATTTTAAAAAATTAAAAAATTTTGAACTCATTCTAATTTCAATTAATCAATTAATCGATAACAACAATATAATTAAAAATTCAAAAAATAGGATGGATTTTAATTTATGTTATGAAAATTCAGACCTTCGAAAGTGACGGTAGGTCGAGCCGTGTAGATAGGAATCGGCGACCACCAACACGTGGCTTTTCGTCGAACATTTGGCGAGGATGGCGGAGGAGGTGGTTGATATCTAAATTTCGGTCTATGCTTATCAGGATCAAACGTTTGATCACCATCAGATTGTTTCAAAATCGATGATGGTCCCTTCGACGAGACACCTCGCACTTTTCCAATTAATTTACCTCCTTCCTTGCTCTGCGTTTTCGTGGATCCAGAGTTAACCTCGCTTTTCGAGGCGGAACACGGTCTACCAGCGAGATCTGGCGGCGAAGACAATGAACGCATGTTATCCCTTCTACTAGGGTATCTGTGCGCCACCCAACGGCCAGCCAAATAAGGTGCAATATCTCTCAGTTCGTGCACGTCTGGCGACGAAGTGAACATTTCACCCAGAATCGAAGTTTTTTGCGTAGCAAATTTTTCAAATTTCTTCCTCATCCGACCAACTGATTTCTTCGCTTCCAGTTCTTTAGTCTCTGCCTTTCTGGAATTCGTAATAGTGGACGTGACAGCCGACGAATCTTTCAATTCCGCCGTCTTGCTGATAACGTCGATGTGAGGCATGGATAGATCCTCTTTTCTCAACGGCACACGCGGAATCGGCGGTGATTCTCCTCTACGACGCGTTCTTCCTCTTCGAGGCTCGTATTTCCGTCTCAACCAAGCCACATCTGCGAACTCGTGAGGTTTTAATTTACCCTCGTCCACCTTTCTCAGAAGACATCTCGCCAGTTCGGGATCGCTTTGAAATTTTTTAGGCGCTGGAAGCACTCTAACTCTACTGGTACGAAGATCTTCGGCGCTTTCGAATTTGGCTCTGAGCCGTCTCACCGTGCCATTTTTCACTAGTTTCAAATAGGCACGCCAATATTTGTCCGGATCGGGTGAAGTGCTACGCAGCCAAATGCTCTCTAGACTGCAGGACGAATTCGATCGAGTGGTTGCGCGACACGGACTGACGCTGCGAGGCCTATCGTGTTCACGGTCGCGTGAACAGAAGTGCGGTCGTGTATTGGTGTCCATTTCCCGAGCAGGGCTGTTTCCTTTTCGCTCGTCAGACGTTCCTCTCGGCGAGATCGAGCGTGTCCTGCACACCGACAACGCATATTTACCGGCCTCTGACTCGCCAAATAATTCTCTTAAATCTGCAAAGCTTTGAGAAGAGGATAATCTTCCTGGTTTCCGTTTGTTCGTCTGTTCCTTTTTATTTATTTTTCCACGATCCGACTGGGTATCCGCGCACTTGTCCACGTTCTCGAAAAACTCTATCTTCGCTGGAACATCTTGAGATTCTATATTTCGTTGAATGACAGTTCTCACAGACGTTTCGGAGCTTTCCGTCGTGCTGTTTCCTTCGCTCCCTGAATTAGGGGCTATAATTTTTGTCTGATTAGGCGTGTCAGGTATCGCGATTGCCAGAAGAGGTGGTTTCTTCGACCACTCCTCTAAAACGTTCTCTACTCTGCGTCTGTCTGATGGACTTTTGTTGTTCGGTGTCAGGACTAGCAGAAAATCGTTCTTCTCTTTCACTCTCGACGAATCTTCCGCGTTCTGTGGTTCTAAAGAATAACAACTCCTAGGTGACGTGCTAGTTACGCTGGGTGCGGTCGAAGAACGTGTTATTTTTGGTATTTTTTTAACAGCAAGAGCAGCAGCTATACTACCTCGAGTCTCGCGAGGAGCTGTCAATGGCATTGACAGTCTTCTTTGCGAAATTTTGTCCAGAACTTCTTTACCGATCGTCACGGACAGCCTCTTCTTCTCTAATTCGCTCATAGATGGCGTTACACTGATTAAACTTTTGTCAGATTCCGATCTTTCTATACTCTTACCTTGGCTAATAGAACCACTTCTCTTCAACGATTCTGCACGATCTGTGAACGATTTCTGATCACTCGGAGAAACATCAGACGTGATCATCGAGTGACATCGCACGTGAAGGCCCTTAGCATCGTCTTTATCGGTCGAGTCGATTTGGGGTGGAACGATAATTTCGTACTTCGACAGAGAATCTTGTTTATCAGTTCCTTCTTTCTTTTCCAATCTATGCTCGCCTATTTCGGAGGATGTCGATGGTACAGATCTCTGTAAATTATCGCTGCCATAAATTTCGTTTAATTGCTTTTTTAAAGTGGCTACTTGCTCGATGGATAAACTGCTCCAGAACTTTTTACTTCCTCCAAGGCTTCTTTGCAATAATGGATGATCCAAATGATCCAAAGATTTCTCGTTTTTAGATTCATTTGCTTTTTCTTGCATCGTGCTAGCCACGTTTATCACAGACGTGCCACGCCAAAGGGGTTTATACGTGTCCTTCCTCCACGATATTTCTCTTCTTTTCGAAGAATCCAATTCGCTTCCTTCGGATTGCAGTTTCTTGAAATGTTGAATAATATTCTCCACCGATCGTTCTTTACATCTCAAGCTACAATCACCGTTCCATTTGAACTTGCCGATATCCTTGGTGCTGAACAAAAAATTTTTGTCTTTCTGAACCGCCTTTAACTTTCCATACAAAGTACTAAATTCAACCTCAGCTTTTTCCTGTGATCTCACCTTCCTCCATCTATCGTAATCAATTATTTCTTCGTTTTTCATTCTTGGCCTCAAATCGGTTGAAGAAAACGTTCTCTCTAATTCACCCAACCTCTCTAGACTCGAATAGAAGTCGTGCAATTCCTTGTATCTTTCTGATCTTCTCCTATCGTGCAACATACCCATTAAATACCGATGATATTCTTCGCGATCGATGGGCGAGGGGCAAAGCGAATTCGTGCTTCTGGTCAGAGACAAATTGGATCCAAATTTTGGTTTTTCTTCTGCTTCGCCAGCGCTCCTGGCTCTAACTTTCTTCGCGACAATGGCACCATCTGACTTTTCCTGTCTCAAGCTACGTATACGTCTACAGGCTGGTGATCTAATCGAAGAGGGGGAAGAAGCGCGTGAAGACGAGTGCTTCGAGTCGGAACACTCGGACAAGGTCTTCAAAGGTGGCTCGCTCAAACTCCTCTCCTTCAAACGCTCTTTCACAGAGTCTGGACTTTTGTTGCGCAACGTGGTCGACGATCCAAAATCCTCGATGCCTAAAAGACTGTCGAATTTGCTCACCTTTTGAAATATGCTTCTGCCAGGCCAACTGACCCCGTACGGGCTCGAACTTCTGGAAGAAACACTCTCCTTCTCCCAGTTTTTGAACTTGGAGTTAGATACCGGTCGCTTGTGGGCTAAGTAGATGCTAAGACTCTTCAAAGATGGCTCTGACTTACTACCTTCTCTGCTGTTTTCTTGATACATTCTGGCTCGTTCGCTGACGATCGATCTTCTCGAAGGGACATTTTCACTGGAAACGGTGGAAGAAATGGATCTTAAAAAGAGATTTTGAAAAAATGTGTCGGAACGCGTGGCTTCGCCATGCTTCTTTATCTCTTCTACGCTCAACGACGAAGATCGTTGGTCCTGTTTGGGTTTACGTATCTTCCTGATATTAGGCTCTTCGTTCTCTATGTTACTTTTTCCGTCGCTTAAAATCATTTCGTTATCCCTCAGTTTCTTTATCCTCGCAGTATCGCCATTTTCCACTTTTCTCGATTTCTTCTTCGTTTCTATCTTCTTCTTGTCAGGATTAATTTGAATAGTTTCCAGCTTCCTAGCAGGAGATCTCACGATAACGTGAGGTCTCTGCCCCTTTTTTTTACTCGATTCGCCGATCGCCTCCGAGGAAGATGTAAACTCTCTGCTGGAACCCATCTTGTCAGACCGTCCGACTATCGTTCTTACAGGCTTCTTGGTATCCGTTAACACCGTTCTACGTACGACCGATGGCGAAGACGTAGCCGAAGATGATTTCAAGGAAGAGGTAGACTTTGCGGCCGAAATCGAGTCCAAAGGTTTCCTCAAAATCTCCTGTCCCTTGGACGACACCGTCACGACTACCTTCAAAGACTTGTCCTGGACTGGCCTCTGTCCGCCATTGCTCGAACTCGACGAGTACAACATGGTCGAGCTTTTGACAAGCGTTCCAGACGGCAGCACTGTCGTGCGAACATCCCTCCCACTTTTCTCTCTACAATTCAGCAAACGTTTCCTACTCTCCATCGAAGAGAGATCGACCGACGATCTGGCTAATCTTCTAGATGACTCTTCCTGTTCCTTCCGCGTCAACCGCCTTCTGCTCGCGTTAGTTTTCCTCAAATAAGAAACTGCATTACCGACATTCGACCCAGATTGCAACTTTTCTTTCGTCGATTTTGTCGCAGAGGGCGACACATACTTGGAGGACATTTTCAAAATGGAGGACGATTTATCGCGTTTCGGCTCGAATTTGACGGGATATTCGCCAGGCCTGCACGAACTGTCCCCATAAATCCGAGTTCTGCCCCCGTTGGCTGCCGAGAAACTTTTCTCCCCAGCTGGGTCGGGCAAAGTTTGCGACAGGCGCGAGTCCTCCGTCTTCTTACACGACGGTGTCAAAACTTTCGAACGAGTCGGTATTGTCGGGCCGTTAGATGACGTTCGAAACGAACAAGTGTGCACGCTCTCGCGACTTTTCTTCCCGCATCTGTCCAAATTTCCGTGGAATCGTTCTCCGAGCGTGCCAACGTTGGAGCGTGCCTCTTCCTTGAAACATTGTTTGTGTCTCGATTTAAAGGGCTGTACAGTTTGACGTTTCGCGTTTCCATACAGTTTGAGAGTCTTGTTATTCCTAGAAGACTGTCTTCTTGGCGGGGACGGTGGCCTAGATACCGTCGCCTCACGTGGATCATGGAGAGCAATGTCTCTTAAAGACCTCGCCCTCGAAACAATTGTCGATCGAACGTCCATTTTCTTGGCTGTCGCGTTTCGACTTTCGATTAACGGGCTCTCGTATCGCGACAAAACGGCGGCACACTTGGTGGTCGAGGAGCCGTTTTTCCGGTGTACACGGATCCGTGTCAATGTGGGCGAGATAGGAAAATACTCGAGGCCAGTTTCGTCTGTGGATAAAATGTTTCGATTGGTGTTTTTTTGTTCGTCTCTTTGCGTACCGTTCCCTGGAACCCTCTCACCACAACAAGAGTTATATCGAAGAAAGTGGAGCAGTTTTCTTTCAAGCTGGTGATGTTGTTTTATTGAGTTTTGGTTTTTTTTTTTTTTTCATTATTATTTTGTTTGCTTCATTTCAATCCAGCGCAGAGCAGTGAACATCGAAAGAGAGTCTTCTTGGATTGCGTGTGGTATGTACTTGTGCATCGTATTACGGGGTAAGGGAATTAAATCGCACACCAATATCGATAGATACCGAGGCGAGGCGGTGCGGTGAATAACTTAAAGAGCTACGAAGGATAATCGTGAGAGAGAGAAAGAGAAAGAAAGAGAAAAAAATAAGGTGTACAAGCTGCAGTTGGACATCTTGGCTAGCAGATAGTTGGTATTATAATGTGCTTCGTACTTTTCACTCGATGCATTATTCAAGTGAGATGGAATGTAAATTATCGAAAGTCGAATTTTATTTAATCTGATAATTTTGAAACGAAATTATACGAATATATAATCGATAATTATTGCGAGTATATTGTGTTAGGGGAAAGATATTCAATAAACATAATATAATTTTGAAACAAATAAAAGTTTATTCGAAAGAAATTCATCAATTTCAAATGCCAAACGATGTCGTGATCTCGATGCTGTTAAAAAACAAACGTCGCAGACGGTTCGTAAAAATTAAAAAATCTCATGCTTCGAAGCTTGAAAATAAAAAACGAAAATTCACAAAAACATGCAGATATTTAATATATATATATATATATAAAAGAAAACACAAACAATATTAGTAATTAGTAAATTAATATTATCAAATATGATACGTAAAAAAACAAAATTTAGGCGCAATCGATCGATCCTGTGCACGCATGCCTGTTGAAAAAAATTCAAACAACGAACGATCGAGAAAATTAAAATTAAAAAAAAGAAAAGAAAAAGTGTTTACAGAGAACGTAAGAATAATTTTCGTACAATTTGAAATGGATCTCACTCACCCTTCGGTCGTTCTGGGGCTGGTTTACGAAGGCCATGAAGTGGCACGTCGCCACCACTTTGGACCGTTTTGTAGGCCAATCTTTGCTCGAGTTCACTCAACGGACCGATGTCCTCCTTGCGACGAAACACCAGCGTCGAATCACTCTCGTATCCCGATTCTTTGAGAGCGCTGTGAACAATTTGAATATGATTCAAATAATCACTCGTAATTTGGCAAGTATCTTTATTCGTTAACGAAGGATTTAAAAAAATATTTGCAAATTTTCCGATCTCTTTTAATATTTCGTAAACAAATTTATCAAAAAATCGATCGAAAAATTATTGAAATTATTATTAATAAAAATATAAAGAATATATTTAAACTTACTGTGACATGTACGGTTTCAATCTTTGCGGGGGACGATTTTTGTGTTGGTCGAAAGGCTGAAAAGCAAAGAGAGAAAAAAAAAATATCGAA
>NW_006263742.1:500530-500838 GCF_000469605.1 Apis dorsata | reverse complement strand
AATAAAAAAAAAAAAAAAAGCTCGGTGTATGCAAATTTTAACACGTACGTACATCATGCTGTTCGTTTTCATCGATTTGTTCACGACACTTTTAAAAATCGGATGGATGAAAACGACAATTCGATCGGTATCTTTCACGCGTTTTACACTTTTACACAAGACGCCGCAACGAATACGAGAACATCGATCATTGGCATTTGCTCAATCCAACATTCATGCAAAAACATTCGGCTAATGCTAAGCGTAAATTAAAACACAATGAAGGGCTTGAACGAGCATGAAGATGAAATGTCATTAATGTCATAAAA
>NW_006263742.1:498296-500352 GCF_000469605.1 Apis dorsata | reverse complement strand
GAGAGAGAGAGAGAGAGAGAGAGGAAACTACTTTTGCATACAAGGAGTTAGGAAGAGGATATGGAAATTTTGAAAAGACGCAAAAATAAAATAGAAAAATTCAAAGAGGATTAGAAAACTATCGGGAAGAAAAGAAATTAATAGAATATGAAAAATTGGGGAGGAGAGGATCGAAAAAAGGAGTTGAAGATATGAAAAACGAATACAAAAGTTTGCAAGGAAAAGAAATATATAAAGAGAGAAAAGAAAGAAAAAAAAATATATAAAGAAATCCAAAGAATAAAAAATTAAAAAATTAGAAAATTATCAAAAATTTTAAAAAGAATCGGTTATGCAAAGAATATTTTTTTTTAGAAAAAAAAAAATAGAAACGAAGCCAAATAATTAAAAATAAAACGTTACGTTAGATGGATTAACAGGAAACAAATTAATTTACCCGCATTCAGCTTTTTAATTTAAATTCTCCTGGTTAGAATAAACTGCTTTTTATCGTAATTTCGAGAAAAATATGCTCGATCGTATCGATCTATATACTTTCTTTGATACAAACACTTTAAGAGGCCGTATTTCTATTCGAAACAATTAATTACATTCATATTTTTCTAAAAATACATCAAATACATTTGGAATAAGGAATAAAATGAAAATCGGTGGGAAGTGAAACGAGGAGAGAACAACGTACACTTACATAGACAAGCAGATACATACAGTGAGAAAGACATGATACGAGGAGAAACAACGAAAAGGAAATCAAAGGAAAGAAAGAGAGAGAACGTGAAAGAGAAGAAAATACTCAAGCCGCTATCCGAATAGAGGTACACAATCGTTGGAAAGAATTAACAGAATAACAAAAATTTATCCTTCTTATCCTTACTTTTCTTTACTATCATACAAATATCTTTTCGAAACACAAATCTTTTAGAATCACTAATTATAAAATCTTTAATCCAACTTCTTCGAATTCGTTCCTATTAATCCTTTGCGCTCCAGGCTTTTCTCGCTCGGTCGAATCAACAATTCCATACGATTTCCTGCACGGTGAATTTCTTAGCTAACTTAAAATGATTTCACACATGAACAAATGTAAAACTTTTATATTTTAATATTTTATAGATCTTTACGTATATAGAAATAAAATTTGTTGAATATTAAAGTTTATATTGTTATTTTGTATGATATTTTAATAATAAAGTAATTAAGATGCATTTTGTGTTTATCAGGGCAAGTATCGCAATAAAATATCGTTTGATATCTTTCTTATTTCTTATTGAGAGCAAATCTTACGATCCCAATAATATGTTTTTACATATGTTTTTTCATCCTCTATTATTCTTATTTTTTATCTTCTTATATCATATCTTTATTTCCATAGCTATTTTCCTTCTCTCTATTATCAATTTCTTAATGAATAGAAATAATTTTCTTGTTCAATAACGAAAAATCAAATTCATTTTTGCTCCAACTAATCTTATTATTGTATTCCATGCTTAAAAAACTGGAAAACTTTGAAAATATTACTATTACCACTGACAAAAAATATAGTTCGATCCGCGATCCTACGCTTCATAAGATTATACGTAAAGAGGTTAGGAATCTATTCGTGAAGCGATATTTTAAAAAAATCAAACACAAATAAATATCGTCACCGTTCGAAAACGTGGCATCGAATCATCAAACCGAGTAGTGGCCGAGAATCACCATTCGAGCACAAAGGATTAATATCCTCCAACGATTATCGTACCCAATTCGACGCGAAACGAAATAAAGAAAGAGACGCGGGAATAAACGAGGAAATCGATCGGTGAACCGATCGAAAGGAACGAACGTGTGCGATCGTGCATCTCTACATCGGTCGGTTCTGATCGGTTCGCCTCTAACCCGTGGTTGAACGTTGTGAAGAGAGGGCGTCGTCGCGGACGACGACGACGGTGACGATAGCATAACGTGATTCGTGCTCGAGATGGAAGAAGACGTGGAAGAAGAAGAGGTAGGCGAGACGCGTTGGTGATGGTGATGATGGTGGTGGTGGTGGTGGTGTTGGTGTTGATAGTAGTGA
>NW_006263742.1:497886-498134 GCF_000469605.1 Apis dorsata | reverse complement strand
GCGCTGGTGGCGATGACGATCCGCGTCCGTGGTGATGGTGGTTGCCTTTGGCAGCAGCGTCGATCCAACCGCGTTGGCCGACGATTTATTATCGGCGATCGGGGAGGCGGATCGGCGCAAGCAACGATCCGGCAGCACGAAGCTCTTCGACCTTCCTTCCAGCATGCCGACAGCATTCTGCCAACCACGGTCGGCGAGAGCAGCTCGTTCAACGGGTCGAGCCGCCACCGTCCAACGATCTTTCTCCA
>NW_006263742.1:487550-497291 GCF_000469605.1 Apis dorsata | reverse complement strand
CGTCGTTGATTGATTGGTTGGTTGGTTGGTTGGTTCGTCGGTGCGGCATCGAACGAGGAGGGAAGACGAGAAGACGCAAGAAGTGATGGTGGTCCAAGAGGATGGTGGTCCAAGGTGCACACGAGCACGGGATACGATAGGCAAACACCAAAGACACGCACACACACATGGACATCGATCAAGATACTTGTGTATTTGCAGGGAGAATTTTTTCTTTTTCTTTTTTTTTTGTTTATTGATGAGGAGGGAGGAGGGGGATGATATTTAATTGGTTTTTTTTATTTCCATGCATTTTTTTTTAAGTGCAGTTAAGAGGGATTTTTTTTTCAATTACACATCAGAAAAGCTAATTTGATAGATCACTCAGTTTCGAAAGAGCGATGATCGAGAAATATATAGATGATATTTTTGATTCTTGAATTATATTATTTTAACTGTACTTTATTTTAAATATTATTGCGTGTAAATGTAAAAAACGTATAAAATTGTTAATTGTTTCTAAAATAAAATAAAGTCTTGTGTTATATTGCTTACTCAATGCTCAATTGTTAAGATTTACAACGAAAGCTGAAATTATATTGTCAAAGAATTAATAACAATTTGAAGTTTAATCTTGAATTTTAAAATATCAATCCTTCAATTGTGCGAGGAGAGTGAAAGTGAATGTGAAGAGGAAAAAATGGGGCTGGATCTTATTCGACTAAGATTAAATAAAAAAAAAATGGCGTACCCCGTCAAATATGTCCATGACCTCGTCCCACCACTAGAAAAATAAGATTAAATATAGCGTTAATCTGTACGCTAAATGAGGTTAAAGATGATATATGTTAAAATTGAAAAAAATATATATATATATAAAACTGATGTATTTTCGTCACTACTTTTCATCTAATATACCTTCATAACTATTTAATCCATTCTCCTTGATATTTATAAATAATAATATAATAATCTTTTATTCTTAATGCGATCGATATTAAATATAATTTCGTAAAAACGATTGCAATCGTTAAAAAAAGAATCCAGAATAAAATACCAATTATTAATTTAAAAAAAAAAAAAAAAATAGAATTCCAAATAAGAAAGAATTTCCACCGAAAAAAATTCTCAGATGAAAAGTTAGTCACCGTATCTGATCGCTAAAAGCAGCTACGGAAGCTAACCAAAATAAGGGAAAAAGAAAAAATATAGAAAAAGTATAATATACGATAAAATATAATCTGAAAGCATGGACGAGAAATTGCGTGCGCTCGATATATATCTTTGAACACATCGAAACGTTTCTCATATATATATATATACACGTATATTCCAAAAAAAGAAATGTGACGTTAAATGATCGATCACGCGGGCAAATAAAAGAAATAAAATAAAACTCGAACGAAAGAAAGAAGAAGAAGAAGAAGAAAAAAAGTGATGTGGCATCTGTTTAAATTGTTCTGACAATCGGTCGTTATAATCGTTACCTTCCTTCTCGTCCGTGTGACAGAAGTCGGCTAGAAAGCAAAGCCATTTCAAACGATCAAGATCGAGGCACACTTTGATTCGGGAAGCTTCTACGTACCGTGTATGTGTGTGTTATTTGCCGATAATTTGCGGCCGATTATTAATGCGAGTTAAACAAGCGATCGCTTCGACCAATTACGCGTAATTGTAAGCGCGCGAAAAAAGTTTAGCTCGTTATCTAATCTTCGTTCAATGGGACATTGTCGGTATCTTGACGGGGCAGAGAAAAGGTGCCGATTTATTTTCCAACCGAAGTATTCCTCTTCGAAATAATTCGCCGTGAATCGTAATTTTAAAATTTTCATATTTTAATGTTTTAATGGTGAAAAAAAAAAGGGAAAAAATTAAATAACGTTTCTTCGATGGTAAAGAAGGAAAAATTAAAAACTAACTATCCGATTGAGAAACTTGAAATTATTTGAGCGTTAAAAGATCGTGGTACTTTTTCTCTGTTAAAGATAATCAAGATAATTTGTCCGTATCTTTTGCGCAATGATTTTTGTCCAAGTATTGTACAACGAATTTCGATGGAGGGGGAGAGAAATGTTTTCGAAGGAAATTCGTATGTATAGAGAGAGAGAGAAAAAAAAAAGAAAAGAAAGAATAGGGTTGCAAAGGATGGATCAAACTCGAGAAGATAAAATTTACATACCTCCTTGGCTTCCTTTTCGGCGATTGAAGATCGTCCAGGTTCGTAGTCCTCGATACGGCCAGGCTGATTTTTATAAATCTCCGAACTATATTTCAACGTGCCATTCCTCAAACAAAAAATCGTAAAATTTATCGTTAAAAATAAAAATGATCTCAATCTCTTTATCTTTTTTTTTTAAAATAAATTATTACACAAATTTAAACTATCTATGTTAAATTATTATACAATAATAATAAACGATAATAATTTTTATTATCCCTTCCCTTTTTTTAAAAATTGCAAATAATTACATGTATTTCGAAAAATCATCGGAAAATTGATAAAAATTGAATTAAAACGAAAATTCATATCCTACTTTCTAGGCATAGTCGACGTAAAGAAATCATTTTCCTTGTTACGAAGGCGTCGACGACTGTCTAGAGTGGCGGACCGATCGGAATATAAACGGTGTTCCGGTTCGCTTAAATATCCACTTCCGTAACCGTATCTCGTTCCTAGAAAAAAAAAATACATTTCGATTAGATACATCAACACCAACCTTTCTAAATTCGCTCAAACGCGTGTTAAAAATTTTATCGAGTTCATCCATCACCGACAAATATACGAAAAGTGATATATATGTATATTATTACACACATATTTGCGACAAATTTCGAATGAATTCTATATCATTATTTATTTAATCCTTTACAAAGAATTTTCTCAATTATTACTTACAAATTATATTCGAAATATTATTAAAAAATTTAAATTTGAATTATGTATATACGTTATATGAATATTAATTAATTTAAACGTTAATAACGTTTATTATGATCTAAATTTCTAAATGTCTCTTTTAGCATGGATGTATATGTATTACGTGTATTTGTATGGAAACAGAAGCTGAAAAAGGGGAAACGATCGATTAATCGGTAGCAGGATGTTAAAAAATGAGGGCAGCACAATGATCAATTACAATCGGATCGGTTATTGTTATTTTCACGCATTAACGATTAGGATGGTTAATATATCGATCGGCGTGTATCGACACGCTGTTTGTGCCACACTGCGAAACGTCAGTGATTTTTCTATGTTAAAGAACGAAGCGAAAAATCGACCGAAGAAGAAGAAGGCCATTATCGTGTTAATTTCTAAAGCTCTCTCTATTTTATTAGTATTTGTATATATATTATTTTTTTCGTTTCATTGGACCGTGTATTCACCTCTTCTCTGTTTGTAACGAATGGTTACGTAGTCATCTGAAAATGAGATTAAATAATTAATCTCACGGTTAATTCTTTTTTCTTTTTCTTTTTAACATTCCTTTTAATATCGTTACGTTAAATATTATTGATTTAAAATTATTTTAAATTACGCTATTCTAGTAGAAATCTGTTAAATTAAAAATTGTGATGCTCAAATTAATTGAAAAAAAAAAAAAACAATGAAAGATTTTTGGTTACTTTTAAGAAAATTAAATAAATAAAAAAAATAGAAAAAAAGAAAATATTATACTTGATTAATTGCTAACACAATTTCCAATTATATGCTCGTGTTAAGCATCGAAGCTATTGTCACAGTATTGTCGCATGAACTCACCGCTTCTGTCTGCACGATGCAACGAGTCGTACATTTTCTTATACCACTTTGTCTGATTATTCTCCTTGACTTCCTATAAAATGTTTCTTTACTTAAATGAAACGTAGATTTTCTAATTCTAAAATAAAAAATCAATCCAACATATTTGGACTATAAACATATTATTCTTCAACTAAGTTAATACCTTAATGAATCAATTAAATATGTTATTTTTATAATCAAAATTTTAATTACAGAATCAAAATACTATTAATATTAATATTGTTAAAAGTTTTAACCAATAATTAATAATCAAGAAAAATTTTAATATTATTAATATTTTTAATCTTGTTAAGACTTTCCAGCCAATTAATCAAATAATTAAGAATCCAATATTTCCCTCTTCTTGTTAATTATATACCTAAAGCTTCTATTAACTGTTGACAGATGGAGTGACCTACCGATCTCAAAACAAGGGGAATACCCTCCTTAGATGTTGGGCCGATACCCTCGAATTTTCGAGGACCCAAGTCGGCCATCTTCTTCGGCGGTTCGTTTTCCGTTTCCGGCTCGCTCTCGTATTCTTTCTTCACCGTGTATACTGAGCGGACATCATTTTAATTTCACAATGCGGAAAACCGTGAAAAGAACTCGGCTCAACCGAACTTTGTCGCGAAAGAAAACTTTTTTAAACAACGATTTATCGTGCAAAGTTGCCACGAGAGTTGGTTGGCTCACCACTTCAGATTTTTAAAATTACAATTTAAAATGTGGATCCATGGAGCAGAGAGAGCTTATGGACAGTGATACACGGTTATAATGTAATATTCGACCAAAGATATACTCACTGATCTCTCCTGGACTAATTATGCCTTTCTCATCGCTGGGTGGACGCTTTTCCGTCTCGTTCTCTTCTAGATAGGCTGCTCCCTTTGGCAATTGTCCTTCTAAGATTTTACAATAACAATGATATATATATATATATATACTTTTATTTTTATAAGGTATAAAAGAAATAAATCTAAGGAAACTTTAATAAAAAAAAGAATCTGTATAAGACATGTTTTTCAAATATTTAAAGAAACAAAATTTGAGAAGAAAATTGTAATTGGAAAATAAAAGTTTAATCTCTCTAATTCTTAAATTTTATTTCTTTTAAATTTAATCACAATCTCTGATTGCTTTGTCAATTAATTTACACTATATTGTATCTCACCTCTTGCTTTTTGAAGCAGTGTTATAGTTGGATTCTGAGCACGTGGCAGTCGAGGCGTTGAACTTAATGAATTTAATCCCTGCGACGGTGCTGAGTGGGAATTGACAATTCGCGAACTGGTACTAGTGCTCTCATAACTACTTCTTGTTATTTCCTTCTTTTCCACTTCCGTCTCCCAAGGCGGTAGAGTTTCCTGCGTACTCTAACAGAATTCAATTATTAATACCAGAAAACTATACCACTGTCAAATAAACTCTAACGCAATCTCGTTCATTGTACATGAACCAAGATAAAAATTATCCATTTTATATTCCTTGAAAACAATCAATATTTAATGATCAATATTTAATAATACAAAAAACAGACAAGAGAATGATATTAATAATTATTAATCCAACGAAATGTCACAACTTTTTATCAAAAATTTAAAAATGTCATATTTCAAAATCTCCTTATTTTGAATTCAATTAAATATCAATTTTTCTAAATTGTTAAACAAGTTTAACAATATTTAATAATTCATATTTTTGTAATTTTTTATTTTGATGATATAATAATAATAATAATAAAACTACAAACCATTTGCACAATATATAATTCTAATTATTAATAATATTATTGAAATTATGTAATAATTATAATTTTATATTATGAAAAGAGCACATGTATACTACATATACTTACTTGTAAGTACATATGTAAGTATACATATATTTAATTCTTTTTATAATTAAATGTAATTATAAGAAATATTTAGAACTATTATCAATAAAAAATTTCCATCTATCTACCTTATCTATTGTATTTTAAATTCTTCATCAAGTAAACATACTAATATAATTGAATCAAACTAATTTGTAACAAATAATTTGTAATCTTTGAATTATCTCTACTTACTTAATATTACAATATAGAATAGAGAAACAAAATTTAATCGCAGATTAAAATACTTTCTTTAAATAATTCTTTCTGACATCTAACATAATTCTAACAATATCGTTCCAACGTTAACACTTTTTTCCAAGCCCTAAATTTTACAGTTGAACGTGGATGGATCGTGAGTGTTGATAACTCACTTCTTGCTGCGCTAGCTTCTTTCGGCTTAGGGTAGGGCTCTCGAATTGCACCGGTCGAAATTCCTTTTTCTCGGGAATTGGGCTGGCTCCAGCGCTGGAAGGCGTCCAGATGGGTGGTATGCCACCATCCTTTTGAGATTCTTTCCGCTCGGGGCTCGGCTCCTTCCTCGGGGGTGGCTCGCTTCCAGGTGACCAAACGCCTGGAAAACGTTCGCGCGGTTAGTCCAAGATTTTGACTTTGATCGATTATTGTTAACTTAACCCTTTTGTCTCTACCCAAAAATCCGTTCTCACTGGAGAAACCAGTTCATGTAAAAGAGGGTATCGACAGAGGCAAGGGTTAATATTCATTAGTAAAGTAACAAATCCAATCACATATTTACATAACTGGCGTGTCCTTTAAGTAAAAAAAAACTTTGGTATGTGGATTTTTAGCATATCTCAAAATTGCAAGTGTAATTCAGTTAGGAGTTGATTATTTGAAGCACTAATAACAATGCCACATTTGGAAACAAAAATAATATAAAATTATTTACCATATCATTTGGTATCAATTGAATATTCTCATTGTAAATATTTTTTTAAAAAAAAAAATTAACAAAAATCCTCTCGAATACTTTCCTCGATTTTTGGAAATCGTTCCAATTCTTCTTTATTTCGATCGATAGAATTTCCAACTCGAAACACGAGAGAAAATAGCCCCAATGCCTCTTTTACACCAAGCAACCATTACAAAATCAACGATTCCATAAGTGTGAGGGGTTTGCTAATCTTGGCCTACGTGGAGGCGGTATTATATATGTATATATATATATATATATAAAGAATCGTTCTTTACGCGTCAATTTCTCGCTCCGTTAACGCGAGCAGAGGCAAGAGAAGGGAAGGAAGCAATTTTTGGGACTGAAACGATCGTCACGCTAATTATCCACCCTCGTTCGTTCTACCCTCGTGCATTTCGAAATGGTTATTTGGTCTTCGAGGCAGGGGAGAGATCATGTTTTTCGAATTTTTTTGCGATTTCTTTTTTTTTCTTCGTTTTTCTTTTGTGAAAATGACAAATTAATTAATTAATTAATTAATTAATCACACAAGTGTATTTATTTTTTTTTGAATTATTTTTATTTTTTTCAATTTATTTTTTTTCAATTAATTTTTCTTTTTACGCGTGTGTGTTAAATTTGTGTATCAATTGTTATTATAAAGGTTATTATTATGGATATTAATATTTCACGTGTAGATGTGTTGATATATATTTGTCCAACTTATTTAGAGAATCGAAAATTTTATGATCTTTCTTCAATGATTTTAAAGAAAAAAATGAAATAATTGTTAAGTAATTTTTTCGAATTTAGATTTAATATCTGTGGCTCGTGACATTAAGAGCAGGAAATAAGCAACACGGTTCACTCGTAAAATTAGAAATTCGTGGGCGTCGATATTAAAGTACGTCTAATTGCATAGCACTATTATAGAATAATACGTTTTTACAGTGCAATGCAACAAGCCAATTTATTTAAAATTATAAGAAATATCGACGCTACGCGCATTTTGATTTTCAATAATCTTGTAATAATTTAATAATATTTAAAGAAGAGATAATAATATTTATATACGTTATCTGGTAATGTTTTTCGGATCAATTATTTTCAAGTTCAGATTATTTAATTTTAGTTGTCGTTTTTAGATCTTCGTTCTATTCACTCATTCACATGATACATATTTACATGATGTATAATTGTAGTCGTGTGATTAAACCACAAGCATGCATATCTGAAAAAAAAAAATGCAAGACACTCAGTGTTAATGTTAACATTGCTTAATTTTTAGTTTGAAAATTTGTAATCAATTCTCAAAAATATTATATTACATGTATTTTTTCAAATTTCTGGTTTCTCGTTTCATTTGCAACTTTACCTGGTGTTGCGGAAGAAGCTTTAAACGTGGGAGCGAACATAACGTTCTCTGAAAATCATCAATCAGTATATTTTAACTTATTCGAATAATAATTTTTCTATTTTTCTTTACTAAAAATAAGAGTTGATCTTGAAAAAAAATTAATTAATCGAGAATAAATTATTTAAAAATAATATAATATTCCTTTTTTCAATCACAAATTATTGTTCAAAATTCTATTTATAGTACAATTAAGTTCAACATATTCCTGGTAGATTAAACTTTTTCATTCATAAAAAATTATAGTTACTTACTATATAATTTGTAATAGAATTGTAATATTTTGATTGCATGAAAGAGGAACTCGACAAACGTATCATCTATTTCATATCAAGATACATACACTCATTAATCACTTCTCCTATTTCAAACGCTCTATTTAAAGGTGATATCCGCATTGACAAGCAACGTGACCTTTGGAAGCATGCCACGATTACTTTTGTTGAAGACACACATCGATTTCAAATAAAAAAGCTTCCTTAAAGCGAACTCCGAAAATAATACACAATGATACGTACAAATTGTTGGACAAAAAGTTGGTGGAATGTCTTTTATTAACGATATTGCGATTATATTTTTTATATTATGAATAATATTCTCTGATATTAATCTAATAATAGTATAATATTTTTAATTTACGATAATTAATACGATTTTATATAGCAGTTTGAAAATGGAAAAATTTCTTATCGAAATTTATGAGATAAATAAATAAAAGAAAAACCTTGATTTTTGACATTAATAAAAATAATTCAAAATTATTATTTTTTTTTTCAATATTTAAAATTCTATTCGTAATTATACGATTTTTTAAAATTTAAATTAATAATAATGAAAATTATTAATCGTACAGTTCACAGAAAAAATTATTACACTTTTGTATATATCAAAATCTTGTTATGAAAAAATTTTATTAAATCGAAAAAACTACTATTTTTAATTTTTTAATACGATCATACGAAAGATTTTCTTCTTTTTTTCCTTTTTCTCTCTTTATACAGAATATATCAGAACGCTTTTATAACGCGAAAAAAGATTCACGGAGACGCTATTTTTTTTTTGCTTAAATCGTGATAAAGAACGCACTAAAGACTTCTCAAATTGCTTCTTTATAAGAACGATGCGGATCATTAATAGAGAAGCAAGGTTGATGAGCTTCGAAGTAAAAAGAAGAGGATGAAAGGGGGAAAAAAAAAAAAATGAATAGAAAAATGTAAGAGAAAATGATAAGTATCTTTTGAAACATTCTATAGAGTTTATAATTTTATAACATTTGTTAATTAAACGAAAATTTAGAATGAAGTCAAATAAAAAAGTCATTTCATTTTTTATGAACATAATTTAAAAAATGTAAATTTTCATGTAATTAATTTCTTCTTTAACGCGATTTGAAATTTTAATTATTTTTTTTTAATTAATTTGAAATTTTTATTCAAAATTAAAATAAAATACTAAAAAATTATGTTAATTTTGATTATATGTAAATATTAAAAAAAAAAAAAATTTTATTCCATGAAATATGAAATATTATTTAAAATGATGCAATTTTAGTTAGTTAACAAAACACTATTATCATAAATTTCCATATTTACGCGTCACTGATTTTTAATGTAAATTATAGAATATCGTTTCAATTAATCAATATTCTTCTATTACATAAAGAATGATAAAAAAAAGAAAACATTAAAATTATTCCATTTTCATTATAATATAATGCTCATCTTTATTATATATTATATTTATTTATCCATAACATCTTTTTTTTGTTTTTACTT
>NW_006263742.1:473857-487213 GCF_000469605.1 Apis dorsata | reverse complement strand
GGATTTTTCTCCAATTTCTCTTATACGAATTAAATTTCTCAGGAAAAAAATATAAAATTTAAAAAAAAATAAAAAAAACAAAAATTAAATCAATATATTTTTCTTTACACGATTCAAATTTCGTAGGCGGGAAGAATATAAAACCTATCCTAAAAAAAAATCGAAATTAAACAAGCAAATCTATAGATTCGATAAAAAAAAAAAAAGAAAAATCATAGATTATACGATTTAAATATCACGAATGAATAGAATATAGAATCGATTTTAAAAAGAGAATCAAAAAATAAAACGAAAACAAATAAAATCGATTAATAAAAAAAAAATTAATCTTTCTCTACGCAAATTGAATTTCGCGCGAAAGAATTGAAAAAGCGGAAGAACTCAATGGCTGACAAACGAAAATAGCGGGCAACTTCTACCTCGAATGCACGTATATTGCAATTTCGTGCAATCTGCCGAGCAGTAACGTGACACCTTTATGTAATCGAGGAGTAACAAGCTGTTCCACGTTTACTTCCACATATTTTCAAAACACTCTCGAGTATCGCGAGTTTTTCATCGTTAGTAGTAAACACGATTCTTTTTATTTTCTTATAATTTATGTCGATTATAAAGCACACACTAACACACACTTGAACATGTCGAATTTATAAACGAGTTAGAAACGAATAATTTCGTTTAACAAGAATCGCATTTTTTGAATTAAATAAATCGAATTGTACGTATATAAGGATTATTTATACATATATATTAAGCATCTTAATATATATGGATAATATCTCACGGACTATTGTTCGATTAAATAATGAGAATCGAGTTCGCAATATTATATTCAAATACGATCGTATTGGTAATTCAATCGATGTTTTGAATCAGTAATAACGATATTGAAAAGTCATGATCAAATTTCGATTATGAAATGAATTAATTTTAAATGATTAAATTTAATATTAAATTTAACCTATAAAATTTGTTTAATTTATTGAAATAATTTTGATTGAATCTAATTATTTATTTTAAAATTCTCTTTTTTGAAAAATCCTCCATGGAAAAATCAATTTTTTCTAAAAAAAAAAAATATTTAAAAAATATCAAAAACATTAATCACTCTTTCCCTCAAATTGAAAAATCTCATCAAAAATGTTTTCCAAATACTCGCAATGAAACCACAAAAAGACACTTCGAATCGAAACGCGAGAAACAATAATGCGAGAAAATATTCTAAAACGATACTTGTCTCATTCGAACGCGATTTTAAGCGGATTTTCGTGAATTGGCAGGACAACCTGTTGAATCTTAATCCTTGACTCTAACAACACCACGAATCCTACCATTATTTCCATCTTTACATAACCTCTATTCAAAATTGTCCGTTTCAAAAGTTAAAAACGTGCACTCACTTTTTTCCAGCATCTGTTCGAAATCTGTACACGCACGAGAGATGGATTACAAACGAAGCTCGAGTGATGACCGAGGACTGAGAAGCGTCGCGACGCCCGATACCCACCACGACGCCATCGAAACGATTTCTACGCGTCGTTCAACTACGCAGAAGCCACCGATTCAGAATAGTCGTGTGACGCGTCTTCCCCGGTTCGTGGTTCGTACCGAACTGATCGAAATGTAAACGTTTCGAAAGGGGCGTGTAATGTTTCGATCGTTTTAAGAACGTCGCTCGATTGCAAATATTTACAAACGGCGTACATGTGAATTTGAATTTCGTAAGATGGTTCCGATTAGGTTATGGTGCGTATACATTTTTTATTTTCGATTGTTTTAAAAACTCGATCGATTTACACAATGGTGCGTGAAGATTTAATTTATTTCAAATAATTTTTATTAAATTATTGAAAGATGATTAGTGAAATATATATATATATATTTTATGTTTTATATGTGTTTATATATGTGTATGTTTTACGTATAGGATGTTGATATCATCTTATTTGCAATTAATATAGGAACTTTTGTATTTAAATCAATCTTAAAAAAATGTGTTTCACAAATATATTAACAATCACTTAATATACTATTTTTATTCTTTTATTCTTCGATTGTTTGATATCTTTTTAATAATAATAATAATAATTTAAAAAGAATTTTTAAATTATTAACGAACTTTTTAAATTTTATAGTAATATATTTAGTAATATATAGTAATATATTTGATAATTAAATCTTGATGTAAAAATTATGTAAGTATAATTATATTTAAATAAAAATAAAAAAAAAAGTCTAATTTCTAATAAGGGAGCTCTGCTCTTCCTACTTCCACTATTTCTAATTAATGTAAATTTGCATTACGTCAGGAGTAATAAAGCCTCATGAATAACAAGTGAGCGAGGAGCAAAGTATCTCGGTGTTAATAAAATGGTTGTATATTTTTTTATTTTAACGTTAAAAATGAACCTTTCTTGCAATATTGAATTTGTTAAGAAAAAATTAGAAATTGTGATTTAAAATTCATTGCCGTTTTTAATTTTAAAAAATCATCGAATTAAAAAGAAAACGAGAAGAGAAAAAATTTTTTTTATGAAAGATCAAGCTTCTTTCATCCGAGATGCATAATTAAGCGTTAAAATAATTAAATTGTACACGCAATATGAAATAACAACCTACTCAATCTAATTAACCAACTATTTCAAAACACGAGAAAGAAAATCTTTTTTTTCAATTTATAATTTCTAAATAAATTATTTTCATGTCTAAAATATTGAAAATTAAATTATATTAAATTTAATTTATATGCTTGTAATTATTTCAATATTTCCATAAATTATCCATCGATTTATAAGTAAAATGCATGCTGGGATTAACTAAGCAAAGTAATGAAACGCACCTTTACCAAATAGAAATCCTTTGCCGAATTTCAAAGCACTGTCAATCTCGTGCAGAAGACCGTACTCATTGTCAGTTTCCTTTGTCGCAAAATTATAACCATATCCTTTAAAAAAAGCAAACCGAAGCAGGCCCAAAAAAAAAAAAAATTAAACAAAATAAAATAAATAAAAGATATATTACAGTCTTATTACAATTTTATTATTTATTACTTTAAAATGCAGATTGGTGAAATAAAAAAGCGTTATTCGCTCGTGGAATATTTATAATTTTTTCTTTCTTCAAATATGATATCATTGTTGTGAGATTTTAAATTAGACAATAATTCTTTATTTTTAAAAATAAAAAACAGGTTGAAGATTAAATTTTAAATTATTTAAATTTATAATTTTCCATTTATTGATATAAATTATGTATCTTATTATAAATATTCCATGATATTCTAAAATATATTCTATATTATTAAGTCAGTACTAGCCAAGTGCGTTACATAGTTATAAAGCGATGCTTAGAGATGCACAGACAGACAATGACCTCAAATGATTAAAAATAAAATAAATAAACGTATTATTGGATGGAGGAATGAAGAATGGGCCTGATTTTCTTCCTTCGTTGAAAAAGCTCTGCTTAATATTTAAAAATAAAAATTTATCCTCAATTTTTCAAATATTTTATTTTGCACAAAAATATAATTTTAAAAATTCCATTTCCATTCGATTTGAAATATATTTCATCAAAATCCAAATAAATTGCGTTTACCAGATATAATATTACAAATTGCACGAAAAAATTCTACAAAGCACTAATAATATTGACACCGATTCTGGCCAAAACAAATTTGAAGCCAGGCTACAAAATATCTGTGACGTTAACTGGGTCACTCGCTCAGAAACTACTGCTATCTATACATCCTCTATCCGCAAACAAATTCACTCCACCTCCAAACGCAAAACGTATTAATTTCGAAAAATAAATCTAATTTCCACGATTTTTATTTTCATTGAAAATCATATTTTTCGAAATAAATAAAATACAATCCTTCCCGAATTATTTTCAAAATAAAAAAATTCCCTTCCATTAATTATTCCAAAATGGAACATATCATACATTTTATATACTACACGATTATCACAATGACAGAAACACTTTTATATTTCCATACAAAAAAGATACAATCATATCTGTGACAATTCTGACATAATACATTAAATATTTCATGTACACAACCTAAAGAGTAAAATATCGAATCGAAAAAGGCCAGTTAACCATCACTTCCCGCCACTCATCGCGTTAAGAAATATTTACTTCGAACGTCTATTTCGATTCCTTCTTCCCACCTCGTTCTAGCTCTGGTGGGGGATCGAAAAGGGTGAAGGTCTCGAGGGAGGAGAGGGGAGGGGAGAGGATTGATGTACGCGTGTCGCAATTCGTCGGAAATAGCGAAAATCGAGGGAGGACCGGTCCTAAGCCGCGAAGCTGGACGTTTTACTACGAGAGAGAAGCTGGTGCCCTATTTTTCCCGAGGCCTATATTTAGATTCTCATTCTCGAATGAATCATAATCGCGTTGCAACCGACCAGGCTCGGACATTCGGAGGAGAAATAAATCGTTGAGTTTTGGACGTAAATTGGATCCTTCGGTGGTGGGGAGGAAGGAAAGGAAGGAGAAAGAAGGAAGGGGGGAGTTGTTGGTAAGGCCATTTAACTTTTTTGTCTCTAATAAAATTATATATATAGTTTCGTCGTTTATCTTAATTGTGAGTACTTATTATTATTTTTGATCAATTGCTAGTATATATTTTATGCTTTCAATCGTTAAGTGTTAGTTTATGTTATTTAATGTTTCGATTCTTAATGATTATTGCTTGCATATATTTTTACATTTACTCCCAAGTAAATGTTACTTTTTTTTTTAATTTTAATAATAAATAATTATCGCTAATTTCTTGAACCTAGTGTATTTTTTTTTAAATCCCGAATAATTATTATCAATGCTTTTCATAAAAGCGCGTCTTCGATATTTAATAAAAGAATTTTTAAAATAAAAATCCGATAAAATTTTTACTATTCGAAATTTTCTATATATACATATATTATTCCTATATCGGTATGCTTTCCAATCGGTCCAGATATTTCTCTAACTCGTTGTGTCACGAGAATAAAAATAGTACGTAAAATTTTACAATTTATATAGAACGTATAAAAATTTACGACGGCGGAAATTCTTATAGAGTTTGGTCTCGGCGTTCTAGTTGTAACGATAACCTACGACCCACGTGAAACCTAACAAACTTATCTCTCGGCATTTCCCACTTTATTAGCGGGAAAACGATCCGCTCTTCCCGTCTATCGATTCATCGTATAATACCCTTTCTGCCATCCTATTTCACGTTTCATTGTGACGAGTAATAAGGAGTTTAAACCCCTTTTGAAATAACTTTTTTTTTCCAATTAAATCTCCCTCTCGTTATTAAATTATATCCGTATGTGGAAAAACAGGTAATACGAATAACGAGTTAAGTAATTGTTTCGTCGAATATTTAAATTTTTTGTTTATAAAAGTGAAAATCAAAATTATATTTCCCCGACGAATATCTTCAATATAAATTAATATAAATTTTTCAAAAGGGAGGAATAAACTAGATATAAAATGTTCGTCAATTAAAAAAAAAAAAAAATCCAATTCGTCGAGTTAGTAACGAGCAATACGACAAGCATTCGGATACCTACCCACAACAATGCAATCCAATTTTACGAAACGTGCCATTAGTAATTGTTACATCCAATATTCGACACGCCTCTCTCTCGTGTATACCTCAAAAAAAAAACAGGAAAAACTAAAAAAAAATCCAAAAATCCAGGCGATCAATCTCGAAATATTTCAATCCTCAGCAAAAAAAAAAAAAAAAAAACCAAAAAACCCGGGGAGAAAACTCGAAAAATTTTAAACCCCAAAAAAAAAAACAGGAAAAACAAAAAAAAAAACCAAAAAACCCGGGGAGAAAACTCGAAAAATTTTAAACCCCAAAAAAAAAAACAGGAAAAACAAAAAAAAAAACCAAAAATCCGGGCGCAACAACTCGAAAATTTTCAATCCCCAGAAAAAAAAAAAAAAAAACAACGGCGAGGTATAAACACAGCACAATCCTCCATTTTTCACCTGGACTCACCATCGTCGAAATTGGCGGGCATATCGAGGAATTCTTGCAGATGCTTGGGCAATTTTTTCGAGTCCTCGAACTCCTTTCCATCGATCAAACACTTCGCCTTTACGATACCCTCCTCCTCCTCCTCCTCCTCCTCCTCTTTCTTCTTCTCCACTCTTTTCTCCCCCCCTTCTCTCTCCCTTCCCCCTCTGCCGCCACCTTTCTTATCCTTCTCACTCTCCGTCTCGCTCTCGTCCAAATTAATCCCAAATTTGTTCAACCTGTTCCTCGCCTTCTCGATGAACTCCCTTTCCACGGTGGTCATACCGCTCTTATCGCTCTTACGATCGAATTTCTTAAGATCCTCGTGCGTGCTGATCTTCACCACCTTGTGGTGCTTCCGCTCCTCTCGTTCCATGACCTTGTGCACATACTCGTCGTACATCCGCCTACGAAACGCCTCGCCGTTCACCACCACCGAGGACGAGGACCTCGGTCTCTCCTCGATTCTCACCATTTTCCCAACCTTGCCGATCCTCCTCCCGCCATCCACCTCCTCCTTCCCTCCGATTCCTCCTCCCCAACGCTTCAACTCCCCCTCCCCCTCCTTAGCAATCACCGAATCACGCGTCCGCTCCACGCGCTCCACCATTCTCTCCCGAGTCTCTCCCTCGTGGAAACCGTTCTCTCCCCGATCCAAATCTCCACGCCCGCGTTCCTTCGATCTCTCCTTCGATCCCTCCTCCCATTTCTCGCTCTCCACCTTCCTGGAATCGTCATTGGCCTCGTCCCCTCGTTTCCAAAAAGAACTTTCCTCCTCCTCCTCCTCCTCCTCCTCCTTTCTGCTCCTTCTTCCATTTCCCCTCTTTTTCCTCGTTTGGGCGCGATATTCCTCCAACGCCTCCCTCTCCTCCTCCTCCGCCAATATCACGTTCTTCAACTGATTCTCCAACAATTCTATGTACCTCAATTGGCGCGCGACGTATCGTCGAGGAGGCAACGAGCCACGCGCTCCCTCCAATTGTTCCTCGGTCTCGTTCTGAAGTTTCTTCAGCTCCTCCATGATCTCGGCTGCGGCCACGTGTTTCACGCCCTCCTCGTTCCCGTATCTGCGCGGCTCCAGGTGACTTCTGGGCGGGTTCTGGTCGAAAATGCTGGTCGTGTCGATGCAAGACCTGTCCACGCTCACAACGCGCTTCGCTCTCGGCGGCACCTCCACCCTGTCGTCGATCAACGCCGGGTTCACGTTGTAACGCGGCTCGCGCCTCGATTTCTCCATCTTCCCGCTCTTCACAGGACTTCTCTTTCCCAACGGCGTCCAACTTCTTAAACAAGGATTCTCCATGGAGGAGGAGTCGATGGTGCCGCTGTCCAACGTCAGAGGACTCTTCCTGAACGGCGTCGAGCTCCTTAAAGGCGGATCCGGCCTCTGAGGAGGGTTCTCCATGGAGGAGGAGTCGACGAAGTGAACCGATTTGTCGATGATGGCGCTGTTCAACGTTAAAGGACTCTTTCTGAACGGCGTCGAGCTTCTGAAAGGAGGATTCTCCATGCAGGAAGAGTCGATTATAGCGCTGTTCAACGTCAAAGGACTCTTTGTGAACGGAGGATCCGGCCTCTTGGGAGGATGCTCCATCGAAGAGGAGTCGATAATGGCGCTGTTCAACGTCAGAGGACTCTTTCTGAACGGCGTCGAGCTTCTGAAAGGAGGATTCTCCGTGGAGGAAGAGTCGATAATGGCGCTGTTGAACGTCAAAGGACTCTTTGTGAACGGAGGATCCGGCCTCTTGGGAGGATTGTCCATCGAAGAGGAGTCGATAATGGCGCTGTTGAACGTGAAAGGACTCTTTCTGAACGGCGTCGAGCTTCTTAAAGGCGGATCCGGCCTCTGAGGAGGGTTCTCCATGGAGGAGGAGTCGACGAAGTGAACCGATTTGTCGATGACGGCGCTGTTCAACGTTAAAGGACTCTTGCCGAACGGCGTCGAGGAAAAAGAGTAGTGGACAGATCGAGGCATGTCTAACCGTTTAGCGATCGCGCTCGATGCAACGAGTGGCTCGTTATCGCGCTCCTGCCCCCCCTCGCCCGACGATTCTATTAATAAATCATCGGGGAGCGGTGTCGCGTGGCGAGGCGATCTCGACGACTGACGATCGAGCCTGGCCAAGTTCAGCCAGTCGCACAACCTAGTGACTTTCGCACGCTGCTGCCGACCACTGTCAAAGGTCGGGACCCCGTCCGCGTTACAGGATCCCGATTGGCTCGATTCCTCGAACGTGACCGATTTGGTGCCGCTCCTCTTATCCGAATTCTCCTTGATAATTTCCAATAATCTGTTCCCCCTCTCGTCTCCTTTCCACTCTTCTGACCCGTGTTTACTATTCTTCTCCTCCTTCGGGCCCACCACCTCCACCCGATATCTGGCGGGGGGGACTCGCGGAGGAGGCTCCTCGTCGAAGTAATTGCGCCTGTTGATGAACTTTTCGTGCAAATCGAGCAAATTGTCCGCCGTTGCCTTTATCTCGGTTCTCCGTTGGGACGGGGAAAGACAGACGAGCAGGTTGGGATCCGTCGAGGTCGATAAACCGAGCCAAGTATTCTTCGTATTCTCGTCGACACGGTTCAAAGATGGAGCTTTTTGCGCGGTGCGAATCCCGTTAGTTGGAAATTTCGATACCTCGGATCCTAGATTCTCGAAAACGTTAAATCTCGGCACGGTGATCTCGTTGATCACGTGGAGACCGTACGGCATGGACAAGATTTTCTTGATGCAAATATCTTTCAACGATTCAACGGGACTCTCGTCGAAATTGTTACTTTTACTCTTCCGGTAAGTAGAGCCATTCTCGATCGGTACGTAGTAGAGGTCTTGGGAGGCGGGAGTGGGGGGTACTCCGCGCGACGATTCCATCTCTCGTCTCAATTTGCTTTTCCTCGCCTCCTCGGTTATTATGGAGAATATGTCCACTTGCCACGCTTCCATAGGGCCGTGGAACGCGGTGGTAGGATCGGTGATGGTGGACGAATCCGATATTTTCTGGGAGGGAGAATCCTTTCCCCTTCCATCTTGCTTGCGCGCGCGATGAGTTCGCGCCTCGTCGTTGCTCAGAGTGGAATTTAATATTTCGGAAGGAGTGTCGCGCCTATCCTTTTCCTTTCTCTCGTCATGGCGAGTTTTGAACGCGGGAGATTGTAGTTCATCGTCGGACGTACGAGTGGAATACTTGTAAATCTCCTCGAATTCTTCCTCGCTCGTAGTGAGTTCCCTCGAACTTTCCATCTTGTTACCGCGCTCTTTGTCGCCAGTCGTCGTTTCGACGGTCGTCGTACTCGACGTCTCATTCTTCACGATCTTCTTGTGAACGCGATGATGACGAGAGTGCACCTCTTGTCTCGGTCCAACCTCGTCTCCCCTCCCATTCTCGTCACAAATCTTTTTCGTTCTTTCCTTCTCTTTCTCGGAAATCTTCGCTTTGTCCGGTTTTCCCGTCGATTCCACGTTGATCTTCACTATTCTTTCGACAGGTCTCACGTCAGATACCTTTTTCCTTTCTTCCTGTTTCTCAGAAATTTTCACCATTCTTTCTATAGGTTTGTCCACGCTCTGTTTTATCGACGTGGACTCTAGCGACTTTTTGTGTAATTCGTAGGAAACTTTTTCTTCCTCTTCACATTTCTTGGAAATCCTCGTTTTGTCCGGTTTTTCGGTGGACGATTCAACGTTAATTTTCACTATTCTTTCGACAGGTTTTTCGTCAGAAATCTTTTTCCTTTCTTCCTGTTTCTCAGAAATTTTCACCATTCTTTCTATAGGTTTGTCCACGCTCTGTTTTATCGATACGGACTCTAAGGACTTTTCGTGTAATTCGTACGAAATCTTTTTCCTTTCTTCCTCTTCACATTTCTTGGAAACCTTCGTTTTATCAGATTCATCGGACGATTCAACGTTAATTTTCACTATTCTTTCGACAGGTTTCCCGTCAGAAAGCTTTTTCCTTTCTTCCTCTTTCTCAGAAATTTTCACTTTATCCGGTTTCTCAGTGGACGATTCTACGTTAATTTTCACTATTCTTTCCACAGGTTTGTCTACACTCTGTTTTATCGATATAGATTCTAGTGATTTTTCGTGTAATTCGTACGAAACTTTTTTCCTTTCTTCCTCTTCACATTTCTTCGTTTTGTCAGATTCATCGGTGGATTCAACGTTAATTTTCACTATTCTTTCGACAGGTTTTTCATCAGAAATCTTTTTCTTTTCTTTCTCTTTCTCAGAAATTTTCACTTTATCAGATTTGTCGGTAGAAGATGGCTCCATGACAATTTTCACTATCCTTTCCACAGGTTTCTCCACACTCTGTTTTATCGACATGGATTCTAGTGACTTTTCGTGTAATTCGTACGAAACCTCTTCTTCCTCTTCACATTTTTTGGAAATCTTCGTTTTGTCCGGTTTTTCGCTGGACGATTCTACGTTAATTTTCACTATTCTTTCCACAGGTTTTCCGTCAGAAACCTTTTTCCTTTCTTTTTCTTCAAATTTCTCGGAAATTCTCGCTTCGTCGGATTCGTCGATCGTAGACGATTCCACGTCAATTTTCACTATTCGTTCCACAGGTGCGTCCGCGCTTCGTTTCGAAATGGACGCCGTTGATTCTTCCCGCGTCTCTCGAGATTCCACGTCAATTTTCTCTATTCTTTCCACGGATTCCCTCTCTCGAAGTTTCGAACTCGTACCGGAGCCCAACGATTTTTCCTCCCGACATTGCTCCATGACAATTTTCGCTACTCCTTTCACGGGTAGCCCGTCCACGCTCTGTTTCGTACACGACACGGACACCGGCGATTTTTCGCGTGTCTCTCGATGCAAGTAGTCACGTTTTATTTCAGAACTTGCGCCATTGCCAAGCCTGGCGCCATTCTCCACGTACTTGCGCAACTCGTCCGTGTTGTCGTCGTTCTCGAGACAAACACTCCTCCCCCCAAACTCCTTCAAATCGTCCAAGATGTTGTCCCTCTCGGGTAGGGAGACGGTGTCCACGTTGCTTAAGGTGTCGCGAATATTTTCGACGCCAGCGTCACTCTGGGATATTATCGTCAATAATGTTCTCGTGGTGCCAATATTTTCCCTCGTCGTCCAACTTTCCGTGGAATCTCGATGCAATCCCGAGGAGGTAGCTGTGTCCTCCATCTCCCCAATGCTCTCTTTGCTCTCCCTTTTTCCACGGAGCGGAGAGTGGGACGATCTTTCTTGCAAAAGGCTGGACGATCTTTTCGGCGGTGTTGGAGGACGTTTCCTCTTCGTTCCTGTCGTGTCGCGTGAAATTTCGTACGAATCTTTGGTCAACGAAGACACTTCTTCACTCGTGATTTTTCTCAAAATTGATTTCGAGATCGATGATTCGTGATAACTCGTCGTCGATCGCTTATTTTGCTCCAATTTTTCGTTAGTTTCGTTTAATCGATCCGATTCCTCGTCGGTCTTGGAAATTTGCGCGATATTATTTTTCGAAGGTTCTTCTTCTTCTTCTTCTTCTTTTTTTAGAAATTGCTTAGTCAACGTTTCGCTTTTGGAATCTACGTCATCTTTGTCAGTTAATTTTGACTTCACGGTTAATGCCTCGAAATCTTCTGCTTTACTTTCCAAATCCAATTTTCTTCCCTCCACAGATTTCTCCATTTTTCTATCACCGTCTATTTTCAATACCTCGATTTCTTTCGATTTCACCATCGAAACGTTTCGATTTTCGGTCAATTTAGATTCTTCTTCTACGTTTTCCGTCATAGTGCGTTCACTGACGTTTGAAGTGTCGGAAATACGATAGTGTATCGATACATCGACAGATTCTTCCTCATTTGATCTCGATTTCATATCGATTAACGTGTCATCCGTTTCGTCTAATTTTTCTTTTTCATCGACAGAAATTTCCTCTTCAATTTTTAACTCGGATGCACTTAGATTCGTGTTTTCATTATTTGTTTTCAATATCTCACTTTCAATTACTTTTTCAGACTTTTCTTCACGCTCTTCCTTTCTTTTCTTTCTCTCTACATATTCCTTTCCATCACTTATCTTTGTGCTTTTCCTTTCTAATTCCTCTTCCTCCAACATTCCTTCTACTATAGATTCTTCTCCATTACTAATTTCTATAATTTCCTTCAACATTCCTCCTTCTATAGATTCTCCTCCATTACTAATCTCCTTTTCCTTCAATATTTTTTCTTTTATAGATTCTTTTCCATTACTAATTTCCATATTCTCCTTTTCTTTTATTATTTCTCTTTCTATAGATACTCTTCCATTACTTATCTTCTTTTCCTTTAATATTTCTCCTTCTATAGATTCTCCTCCATTACTAATCTCCATATTCTCCTTTTCCTTTAATATCCCTTCTTCTATAGATTCTCCTCCATTACTAATCTTCTTCTCCTTCAATATTTCTTCTTCTATAGATTCTCCTCCATTACTAATTTCCTTTTCCTTCAATATTCCTCTTTCTATAGCTTCTTCTCCATTACTAATCTTCTTTTCCTTCAATATTATTATTTCTTTTTCTATAGATTCTCTTTCATCACTAATCTCTACATTTTCCTTTTCCTTCTTCAATTCCTCTTTCAATGTTCCTTCTTCTATAATTTCTTCTCTATCACAAATCTTCACACTTTCCCTTTCTTTCTCCAATTCCTCTTCTTTGAACGTTTCTCCCTCCATAGTTTCTCCTCCATCACAAATCTCCACATTTTCCTTTTCTTTCTCCAATTCCTCTTTTTTCAATTTTTCTTCCTCCACAGTTTCTCCTTCACCACAAGTTTCCACCTTTTCTTTTTCCTTCTCCAATTCCTCTTCTTTCAACTTTCCTTCCTCCACAGTTTCTCCTTCACCACAAGTCTCCATCTTTTCCTTTTCCTTCTCCAATTCCTCTTCTTTCAACTTTTCTTCCTCCACAGTTTCTCCTCCACCACAAGTTTCCACCTTTTCCTTTTCCTTCTCCAATTCCTCTTCTATCAACGTTCCTTCCTCCACAGTTTCTCTTCCACCACAAGTCTCCACACTTTCCTTTTCCTTCTCCAATTCCTCTTCTATCAACGTTCCTTCCTCCATAATTTCTTCTCTATCACAAATCTCCATCTTTTCCTTTTCCTTTTCCAATTCCTCTTCTTTCAACGTTCCTTCTTTCACAATTTCTCCTCCACTACAAATGTCCACACTTTCCCTTTCCTTTTCCAATTCCTCTTCTTTCAACATTCCTTCTTCCACAGTTTCCCTTTCACCACAAATCCCCACACTTTCCCTTTCCTTCTCCAAACCTTCTCCAGGATCCTCCTTCTCCCCCACCTCCATCTCCTCCTCCCCGTCCACGCACGTCACACTTATC
>NW_006263742.1:469573-473041 GCF_000469605.1 Apis dorsata | reverse complement strand
ACCACCACCGCCCCCTCGCCCCCCTTCCCCGACCCAGCGCTCGTCTCCGTCTCTACTATACCGACCCCCCTGATGTGGCCCATTCTAGCCTCCAACGGTGTGCTGCTTATAGTCGTTATCCTCATCACCTTCACGCTCGGCTCTATCGTCCCCGTCTCTATCCTGCGTCTGTCTCCTTTGCTCAGTAGGGAGGAGGATCGCCCACCACTCGAGGTGGTCGCCTCGACGTTATCTGTTTCTCCTTGTTCCACGTCGATCCTCCCCCCCTCGGTCGTTTCCTTCGAGTCGTCGTCGTTGTTGCGATTCGCTTTATCGCCGCCACCACGCCTCCTGCCCCGACCCCGTCGATTTCGACGATTTTTACCGTGGGTGGGCATGCTGACCTCCTCCTCCTCCTCCTTCTCCTCCTCGTCGTCGACCGTCGAAGATTCGTTCGATCCTACGTACAAATCTGGCGCACAATCTTTTCTTTGCCCTCCAGTCGGTTTTGTTTTCTTATTATTTTGCTCTATTCCTGTGTTCGCGTGAGAGAAGGAATATCCTCGACGAGGTTTCGAATTAGTTTTTAGACGTAGTACGAGGTTGGCTCGGGTATTTTACGTGATTGGATTGGACGAGTTTTGATTTGATTTGAACGCGAGTTGAATGTAACCCCGTGTTTCCAGTGGCGAACGAGGGATTATAAGAGGGAGGATAATTCTTTCCTTTCTGTGTTTACTATGGGAAGAATCGTTTAAATTCGAAGCACGGCGAGTGTAAGATATTAGAATTTTAAGGCTGATCGAAATATATTAATCGAATCGAGAAGAGGATGATTATATCGAATACCTTTTCTCGTGGCGATGAGATTAGAGGTAATATAAATTTGCGAGGAATAATCCTTAGAAGAAAGAGGAATTTTATGCTTAATAATGTTACGTGTTTTTAATTTTACATCCGTGAAATTTTTAAACGATGATTACGATCTGGTTAGTCGAAACTACGTATGTGCGTATTTATATTGTTCGAACGAGAGAATGAAGAAAAAGAAATTTGACGTAGTCTTGCGATCGTGCAACAAGCAATGACCCAATTTGTCAGACCAGCATTCCAATGTATCGGCTAAAGTGTGGTCGAAGAGGAGAAATAGGGAAATACTCACTTTTCTTGGCTTCGTCCCGTTGCTGGATCAACGAACTCTTTGGGCCACCGTTCTGATTGGCGTAGCTCTGATCGGGTTTTGCGTCATCTGAAAAATAAATTTCACATCAAACCATCGAATTGCTAATTTAAAGTGGCAAAATCGAGAAAAGAATCTGAATCTGCGAAAGAAAGAGTCGATTTTTACAGAGTTCTACCTTATCTAAGCAGTTACACTACTTTATCCAGCGAGTTGATATCGCGCTGTAATTTGAAATTACAAGTGATATTTGTTTCCTGTAATCGATCTTTTTTCCTTTTCTCTTCTTTTATTTATTTAATCTCGGACAAATTTCAGAATTTTCAAATCAATTATACATTCTATTTCTTATTATCCATATACTTTATTCCTTTACCATGAATTTATTTATTATTTGTTTATTAATTATACTTATTATTTATTAATTAAAGACAAATTAACGTTACAAAAATATTGTTTCGAAAAATATATATATAATCCCTATTCCTAAAAATTAAGACACGTATCCGAGATAATGAGTAACGGTCGGACGGATTAACTCGTCCTTCCTTATCGACCTTAAGAAATTTTTCAAAAAAGTGCACAAAACCGAAATAACTTTGGAACTCGTGCACGAACCTGATTCATACGAAATCCATCAACGATCGCTAGATCCGCGTGTCCGGTGACAGTCGGTTACGAATTCGGAACGAGACGGGCCACAAATCAGCGGCATGGCCTGTAAGGTCCATGAATCGCGGGAATGGACTGAGCGCGAACAGATCCGCCACCCGTGAAACACTCGTGTCCCCACCCACGCGTGCCGATCCTCCTGTCCGCCCGTGTATCGCCAACGTGTATTGTTTGTATACATGCTTATACGAATATCAGGGTTTCTCAAATTATTTTTTTTCCTCTATTCACACGTTTTGAGCCATCAAATAATTTGTGAAGTAGTAAGCAAAGAAAGTAAGCGATGGTGAGAAAAAAGTATCGTGATAGAATGAAAATTTTTGTGAAACTAAATTCAAGAAAATAGAATCGAAAGATCTGTTTGAAATATATATATTTTGATTGCGTTTGAATATTTTATATTTTTTCGCATTACGAATTCTTTGGAAAATTTATTATCGTTTTGTCGAGAGATATTCGCGAATCTCTCGAGTTGGAATGGTTTTTTACGTGTAAATTGGTAAATTCGTGTAAATTGTTGAAAAAGTATGATTATAATTCATCGACGAGGAGATTACAAATTTAGCCGTGAAAAACGGTGAAAATGAATTATTTAAGGGGAAACGTATCGTTAGCAAAAATAAATTTATCCATTGAAATAAATTCTGCAACGTCGCGCATTGGAATATATTGGACAGAAAATATCGCGATGCGAATGGATCGTTGGGATTGTGCTAGATAAAATGAAGTACGTACACCTCTTGTTTACAAAGTTCATAAACCTGCCATGAATATTTAATACCATCCACTGTGCCATAATTTGAAATTAAGCTGCCTAAAGTTTGTAATAAACGACACCTAAGCATATAACCAAAAATAATCAAATCTAAATTCAAAGTTCCAATAATAAAACAATGAGAAAAAAAAATTATAAAATAAATCGCAAGATTTAAATTAATTTTCCCAATCGTTCGTAAAGAAGATCGACACTCGGTCGGTAAATCCCATTAAACGCGTCGCAAAATTATAGAATAATCTTTCGCGTCGATGCTTTTAAAAAAATTACTAGAAAAACTAAAATTCTGAACAATTATTGTTCGTAATTCCAAAGCATAGAAAAACCGATTCTCTATCCTATCGGTGAATAAAAATTTGAGAAACGCTGCGCGTATCAAGTGACAAAGTTCTCGTACGCGAATTCGAGGTACGCATGCGCGGCCAGACCCCTGAATGACGTTTTTCGGTGAAGCGTGTGCGCATATACGGATCATACGTGCATTAAAACACAACCGCGCCTCGTCTGTGGTGCGAAACACAAACACGTTCCAACAATCTTTGTGGAAGGATCTGATACACGTCGTCGCACGAGGTGCGTGCATACCTCCTCTTCGCCCCTCCGCCTCTCACGTGGTTCATGAATAGCGCCACTTCCGAGTTGAACTTCCTTCCGTGTAAACAATGGCGGGAGAACCGACTGCTATCCCGAGCACACCCATCCATTTTCCACACTTTTCATTACATCACGTGTACAGACACACGCCCGAATTCGATTGGAAATAGTTCGAACGATTAGAATCTAAATCGGTTGTTGCATTCTCTCTTTTTTTAACCCTCTTCTTTGATTTGATAAATATTAACTTTGGAATGGCACGATAGGA
>NW_006263742.1:468655-469390 GCF_000469605.1 Apis dorsata | reverse complement strand
TCCTCTTTTTTTTTTTTTTGGAGGGAAGGAAATATTTTTAAATTGAATCTTCCTATATTTTGGGTAAAATATAATGCATCGATTATAAAAATTATATGAAAATCTTATCTTCCCATAGCTTTTCCAAAGTTTCTATACTTTGAGAATCAAAGTGGCCAGAAGGAAGAGACGGAAGAGATTCGTATCTTGAAGAGAAGAACGTCGGAAAAATGAGACAAGAAAGAGAATAATTTTGACGTCTCGACGTTCGAACATCTTATGTCGTTTCGCTTCCCTTTGTTGCTCAAAGGTGAACGACTCTCTAATTAGGTTTTGCTCCTCTGAGATTTCAAAAGCGACTCTTCTCCAGATATAATGCAACGACTCCCCAGGGCTCAGACGCTAGTTCTCGCAAACATTATTGATTTACATCACGCGAAAGGGATGATAAAAGGGTGAAACAGTTTCTTATCCCGTCTCATAATTTATAAATATCTTCTCTTTTTGATCTAAAAAAAAAAAGGAAAAAAAATAAATCTTAAAAAAATCGATAATAAAATTCGTCAAAAAATCTAAAAATCGTATAAAAATTAAACGAGTTTTCCAATCGAATAATAAAAAAAAAATGTGTCGAAGAAGAATTTAAAATAATTAAAGATTAATCGATTTTAAAAGTTTGCGTGAGTAGACGTTATTTTTAAAATTATCTAATATTTTTAAATTTATTAGGAAATTATTCTCGTTAAAAATAAATTC
>NW_006263742.1:463716-468268 GCF_000469605.1 Apis dorsata | reverse complement strand
CTCTCTCTCTCTCTCTCTCTCTCTCTCTCTCTCTCTCTCTCTCTCTCTCTCTCTTATCGCGCTGACTCAACTCAACAGAAATCTAAATCTCGTTCCTCTTCCCCGTCCTAACCTTGCACTATAAATTGCCATCAGCGAGACATTATTGCGCTTCTTAATTACGTAATTGAGCCGATGATGAGCTAACGTGAAATTATCGAAGAGTGAAGGACGAAACCGATAATTATAAAAAGTAGGAGCGGCTTTTTGCTGTTGTGCGAGCGGAAAGGAAACACGGTTAATTCGTTCTCGTTATAAAAACATCCGTGTAATAAAAATAAATATTATTAAAGGAAAAAAAAGAAAATGGCGAAAAAATCGAAACAATCTCGAGTCGAGTGCGAAAAGGAAAAAAAAAAGCTAAAAAAAGAAGAGGAAGAAGAAGGAAAAAATGGAAATTCGAAACGCGACAGAAGAAAATTGAATTTCGTACAGATCTCTCTCTCTCTCTCTTTCCCTCTCTCGCGATATTGGAAATTGTATCTGCAAGGGTATGGCTTTGCAAGCGTTCTTTTGACGTCCATCAATGTATCGAATGTCTAGGCGGATAGTTTTTCCTTTCTTCTTGTTTTATTCGAATAAAGAATTGGAAAAACGGGAGAAATTATTCGTGAAAAAAGGATAGATCGTGTTTTTCCGATTTTGGAATATTCGAAAAGCCTGAAGAGACTTTTTATATTATTAATAAGTTAAAAAATATGCGTGTAATTATTATGTATTATAAAATAAAAGAAATCTAGATTGTTGTTTCTATATATATTCAAAATAATAAATGAAACTACGTTAAAGAAAATTTAAAATTAAAAAATTATCAAAATATAAAAAATATGCTGATAATTCATATATTCGAATATTTTATACATTCCCTTTAATCATCACTGCTGAAATTGTTTACAAATTTTTACAAATATCATCCAATTCATTTTTTCAACATGTACTTTAATTACTTTTCGAATATCGTTCGAAAATTTTCTTCTCGTTATTTCCATATTAGCAATAATTATCTTACAAATAATTTTATAATTCCAAAATTATTAAAATTCAACGTGTACATACTTTCAGTTATTAATATCCGAAAAATTCGATATTTTCATATCTACGATAATTATGCGCATATTTTGATCGATCAAGATTTCGTTAATACGATCGAGTACGGTGGCGCAGCATATCGGTGATTACAGGAACAATCGGTTCCTCGCGGTGGCAAACGCGATATGGAATAAAATGGACGTTTAGGGTACGTGTTAACGGGAGTTCGATAGGTGCGGCTTGTTGTGTCGCGGCGTCATGGCCCAAGAGGGCCGAGCCCGCGCTCCCATCTTTTGTCCTCTACCTTCGAAACCGCTCAGGGATTCCTCGTACGATCTCGTTCCTCCCTCGATTACCACATTAATCGACCGTTATATAATTTCTACCGACACGCGTCACCGATTTTCCTTCCTTCGTTCCGTGCTTTAATTCGCCCTTTCCGCGTAAATAATCGCATTCAATGTAGTAATAAGAAGAGATCTGAGCAATTAGAATCGAGTAGAATAAAAATTTTTAACGATAATTTCTTCCTTTGTTTGTTCGTGCTTTGTTATTTCTTGCTTAAATGGAGAGCATTCGAGTTCAATGCAAATTTTAGTAGGGATTATGTAGCTTCTTTGGAGATTTTTTCTAGATTAGGATAAAAATTTGAACGATAATTTCTTCCTTTGTTCCATTTGTTGATTTATTAATTCTTGCTGCTTTAAATTGGAAGCATTCGTGTTGAATAAGTTTTAATAGAAATCTTCGAAAAAATGTGGAAAAATTTACAAGGAATAATTTGAATATGTGATGTAAAAAATAATATTCGTCCGCTCGTTTGTTTCGTAAATGGAAATTATTTCCAATAAGTGAAAATCTTGGAAAAATTAAAATATCCTAAATTGAGATATGATACGATGAATATATAAAGAAATGCAGCGAAAAATTCGATTTTTTTTTCCATAAATAACAGGACACAAATGATCAAAGTTTTTCTTTGGAATAATTTTGTCGCGTCGCAAATCGAGTTGAAACGTAATCAAGCGTAATAAAATGGTGTTTCGAACGAAAACCACATTAGAGCACGTTTGTCGTTTAAACGAAACGAGCCGATACGATTCACATTCTCCAATAAATTGAACTTAAAAATATCGCATGCGTGCACTTTACGACCGATCTCATTTCAAACCTTTCACTAACAATTTCTCATCCAAACATTCTATTCCAATAAAAGAATAACATATATGCCCTATGGGCTGAAACTCATCGATTTAAGAATATAGAAACCTCCTTCCTTCCATCCCTCTAATTGAACCAGAATATCGAACTCCTTCCTCTTTTATCCATCTCCTTGATTAGGAATAAATCCGGCAGATCGAACGCAATTTTTCAACGAGTGCAATAATGATTTCACGTCCATATTGTCTAGTTCGGAAAATAATTTCGCTTTTTCACACGAGTGTCGCTACTCGTCAAACGTTTATCCAGCCAACTTCGTTCTAAACCGTGTTGTTATACGTTTTGACAGTTGGCTATATTTCACGGTTTATTTGTAAGAAAATGTTAGTTGTCGAACGTTTGTCTAACCAACTTCGTTCTAAACCGTATTGTTATTATACATTTCGAGAGTTGGCTATATTTCATGACTTTATCTATAAGAAAAATTTGCTCGATTCCGTGCGGTTGCGTTTTTCGTGTGATATTAAATCCTAAGACAAATCGAACATAATTTTTCAACGCAAATGCAATAATGATTTCACGTGAAAGATATTGGATCGTTCGGAAAATAATTTCGTTTTTTCACACGAGTGTCGCTACTTGTCGAACGTTTATCCAGTCAACTTCGTTCTAAACTGTGTCGTTATTATATATTTCGAGAGTTGACTATATTTCATGGTTTATCTATAAGAAAAATTCGTTCGATTCCGCGCGGTTGTATGATAACCAAGATGCAATAGATCCAATTTTCGGCGTATTTTATTTTTTTATTTTTATCGAAAGAATAAGAACGCTATTGAAGAAAGGAAAAGGCCAATGGTTTTGAAAATTTCATTCCGACAATTTCGATATTAGAGACGCACTACGTTCCGAAAGACCGGTTAAAGTTGACGAAAACGAAATAAAGGCATCGATCGAAGCGAACAACACGACTCGAGAAATTGCTACGAGATTAAATTTGTCGAATTCGATAGAGTGTTTCGTTGTCATGAAAAAAAAAACGAAATTACTTTCCGAACAATCCAATATAAATTATTCGATTTCAAAGAATATCGATTTGTCATTTTTTCGTATATAAAAATTTCAATAATAAAGCAAAGAGATTATACGATTGAAGATCGTAAAACGATTAATTGTAATTCTCTTATTTTTAAACTTTATATCAAAATGATACGAAATGACTGCTTTAACGCTTGGATTAATATATTTGCGCTGGTAGCCCATTAACGCGGGACGAATTTATTATAATTATTAACTTTCGCGATAAAGAACGCGTATAAACGTGTTTCGCAATACTGGAAACACGTTAATTCCTGTGCATTACTCCTAAACAAATAATTTATACTTGGAACTTTGTCCATTTACCTAATGGAGATATATATTGTTTGCTGAAATCTTCTCGTTTTTTTTTTTTTTTTTTTAATCTTTACTCTAATTGGAATTTTACACTCCATTTTACCAAGCATTTTTCACGAGGTAAAACGTGTTAATTATAGCAGTTCAATAACCTCCTAAAAACGCGGCAAACTCGAACGAGTCTCTCCAGCTCTCCTCCGGGTCAAGAATCATTAGACTGCCAGATCGCTGATAGGCAGGTTTTTTAATCAATTCCTCCCTTATTATATTAATAAAATACTCGTTTTATTAAAGAATAACCCGAATAATTAAAAAGAAAAAATTATATCGTTCGTTCGTGATGGATCAATTTCCCGAAAGAAAATCTTAAATCTTCCAAAATAAAACACAACGCGGGCCAATCGTCGTTTTAAAAATTTCTCGAATTCACGAAAACGAATATAAACATCAATTTACGCGATTCAAAATTGTTCCATTACTCGAGATCGATCATTAATTATATTCGAGTAAAGCGAAACCATTACCATTCTCTACAGCGACGTCAAAGCGTGGATCGAACTTCGTCTCACCACCATCCTTTCCATCGATCCCCATCTCGACCACCTCCTCAAGCATCCCTCTGCCATGCTCCTCCTGCTCGTCCTTGAAACGCACGCTTTTCCCCTCGCTGAACAGGACACCCTCCCCCGCCCTCCTCCCCTTCAAAATAGGCGCGCCAACCAACAGATCGATCCCCAACCCTCCCCCAAACCCCCCCAAACCGGATCCCCCCCCGTTGCCGCGCGTATCCACCCGTCCCCGGTCACCCAAAATGGCGGCCGATCGGGAAAAATCGAGCGCAGGAATGGCGACAGTGTTCATCCTCTTCAAATCCAACGTGTTCAACTTCTTCTCCTCCAAGCTTCCTCCCCTCCTTTCGCCCCAGGTT
>NW_006263742.1:458784-463699 GCF_000469605.1 Apis dorsata | reverse complement strand
CGTCGTTCCTGAACCGAGCCGGGGGCTCGATCAGAAATTTCAACGCCTGCTGGTACTCCCCCTCCTCCACCTCGGTTAACTCTCGAACCCTCGACCACCTCCACTCCGTCCTTCCTCCTCTCGAATTCGAATCCTTCGTTTCCCTGCTTCCTCTATTTTTTCTTCTTCTTCTTCTTCTTCTTCCTCCGCTCGTCGCTGGTGATTCCTCGTGTATCTTCCTCGACGCGTTACGACGGGTCTCCCCGAGTCTCGATCGAGCCGCACGGTCGCCGTTCAAGGAGGAGCGGAGGGAACGGAGCACGGCGAGGAATCGAGATCCTCGAGGAGGGGCGAGGGGCGAGGTTTTTCTGCTCGGCTCGTTGGGAGGTGAGGTGAGAAGAGGGGCTGGAGTCGCGTCCTCCTCCGCGGTGGAGAGACATCGGGAACAGGTGTCGAGGAATCTCATGTTCGTTGGGGAGAGGAGAGGAGTGAAATTTGTTTGTTTGTTTTTTTAATGCCTTTTCTATAACAGGTACGCGATCGTTGGAAGGAATTAAGAATAATTAAGAAATTTTAAAATCATTCTTGTTATTTGTTTTACTATTGTAAATAAAAAAAATCTTTTCGCACAAACTTTTTAGAATTATTGATTATAAATCTTTGCGCTCCAAGCTTTTTTCCAAGCTTCCATACGATTTCTCCCACACCTGTTTGAATTTCTTAGCTAACTCGAAATGATTTCATACATGTAAAATCTTTACGTAAAGAAGAAAAATTTGTTAAATATTAAAGTCTATGTTTGTTGTTTCGTGTGATGTTTTAATAGTAAAGTAATTGCCAAGATGCATCCTCGGTTTGTCAGGGCAAGTATCGCGATAAAATATCTATTTGATATCTTTCTTATTTCATTAAGAGCTCTCATCGTTTTATTATTCTTATTTTTCATCTTCTTATACCGCATCTCTATTTTCATCGCTATTTCCCTTCTCCCTATCAATTTCTTAACGAATAGAAACAATTTCTTCTTTCAATAACGAAAAATCAAACTCATCTTCGCTCCAACTAATCTCATTTTACTATATTCCTCCCAAAACTCGAAAACTTCAAAAATAATATCTCTATTACCACTAACCAATTCTCTATTCAAACTAAAAATGTAATTCTGCGATCCTACGCTTTATAAAATTATATATAAAGAGGTTAGGAATCTATTCGTGAAGCGATATTTAAAAAAAGTTAAACACAAATAAATATCGTCGTCGCTCGAAATCGTCATCAAACAGTGTAATAAAAGTTGTACCATTCGAGCGCGGACGGTTAAATTACTGCAATATATCGTTTTTTACTTTTTACTACCCTTTTTTCCATTCGAATATTATCCTCCAACGTTATCGCGATGCAATTATCTTCTCCTTTTCTCAAATTCTCTTCGTCACGAGTCGTTGGTCGCGGCGATGCTTATGGAGGAGGGGGGAGGGGGGAGAGGGATCGACACCTGTTTCGCGAGAGCCATTAGGACTGGAGGGCGTTGTGAGCGAAGGAGACATATCCGTTTTCGATCGATCGTACAACTCGTTACGCCCCGAATTACGTAATTCGAATGCGTAACTGCAAACGTATTCACCGATATATATATATATATAATATAACGCGAAATTTGGAGACTTTTCTGGCTCGTCTTCTCTCGTTCAACAACTTTCATCGATCTTTCTTCATCGATCGAAACTATATCTGCTTTGCAGCGCGAATGAAAATCCAAAGATCCTGCTTTTCTGTTCAGTCGATGACAATTGTTTGGATAACGCTTCTTTTTCTCGGCAAGTAGTTTTTCAGCGTGTATTGGGTTATTTTCTCAAAAATTCTTTCCTTTACTATTTCTCTTCTGACGAATTTATTAATTCAATAATATATATATTTAGATAATCCAAGATTCTTTGCGTTTACTTTTAAAATACTTCCACGCCAAATTTTACGTATTTTTCGAATTGTTATATAAACAGCTATTTTTTTTAAAATCGTTAACTCGTTCACACAACTCCTCTTCTCCTTTTCTCTCGTGCAAAGACGAAAGCTTGCTTTCTCGAGTATACAAACGATATACAGTTTCCGACGAATTCTGTCACTGGTCGGGTTCGAAACGAGTGGAAAACCGTTTGACCGGCGCGAAGAGCGTTGGAGGACTGGGCGAAGGAGATCGGTTGGAAAAGGAAGAGGAAGAGGGTCGTCTTGCAGGGCGAAGGAGAGAGGGTGCGGCACCTCGCCGTGCACGGACGAGCGCCTCCATCCATCCTTGTGGTCGCAGGTGCACGACACGTCCAGCTGCGTCGCGATGCTACGACCTGAGTATTTCGAGCTGCATCCGCAAGTTACGCGCGTCACGAGCTTCGTCTGAAACTTTCTGGACGGAATTCGATTGCTTTGGACGAAGAAATTCCAGTGCGAAGCCACTTAATGATTCGTATATTGTACGAATTATCTCGATGATTTTTTTTTTTCAGTCGGGACAAATAGATTTTGTGCATATGCGACGTGCATATGTTTTACGTAAAATGATTTTTATACACTTCGTAGTAAAGGAATGAGGATTTGAGGAATATTGTTCGCGTATCGATGTAGTGCGTTCGTCGTATATTTTTAACGTTACATTCGATATTTTAAAAAAAACTGTAATTTTGATTTCCTTTCATTTATATTTAAGTACTTATTGATTTCTTTTTGTTCTATTTTGTATCATACGTTTTATTTTTCTATATATTTTTGATATTATACTATCTATTTTTAAAAGAAGCAATTTTGTTTTGCTCTTTTCATTTGTATTTAAATATTTATTGATTTCTTTTTCTATCTATTTTATATCAAGTTATATCATATGTTTTATTTTTCTATATATTTGTATATTTATATATTTTTCACATATCATATATATTTCAAATAATAACTTGTGATAAAAAGCAACATAACCTCAAAAAAAATAATTTTATCCTATTTCGTGGCGACCGAGACTCGCCTCTCGAGCGCAAAGGGTTGTGAGATAATCGAGAATTAAATGTATTCGATGTTGTGAGCGCCGCTTCAAGTCCGTCTGGTTATCGTCGCGTGACGATAACGTCTCGATTCGAGAGGCAGGAGGACAATTTCGTGTTCCGCCCGCGACGGTTTGTCGACGCGTTAATTTAAGGCCCCCATTGTCTCGAATTCGAACGATCGGTCAATTTGCGACGGTTGCTCGTCACGCCCTCTTTCCACGCACCGGCGATCATCGTTCGAGATCGTAAGTTGACTCTATTGGCCATCCTCGATCGACCAAATTATCTAATTGATCCACCACGACTCTCTCAGTCGGTAAACGATTTTCATTTTCCGTTCCTCTATTTGCAGAATACGCGTGAAAAATTGTCCTTTTTAGGTTATGAAACGATATGATTAAAATAAAGAATATACACAGCGAGCGATAAAGATATTATATACATAACCTTTGTAAATTATTCCTACTTTTTTTCTGAATATTAATGCTTTGGAATTATTACGAAAATTTGTTCGGTTTTAAAATGATCGAGTTTCTTTTATCTATAACTTTCGTCCTTACCTATGAATAGATTGGTAATTCTAAGTGTTGAAGTATATAAATGGTGTAATTTTGTACCTGCTCGACGGTATATATGTATATAAACGATGGGATAAAATACACATCGCGTGTCGCTCGACAAAGTACGATTTTATTTCAATGTGAACAATGTATGTAGATCGCTGGAAATGGCGAAAAGTTACGTTTCTATTAATTTCAATGAGAGTGATAATATGTTCGATTGTGAAAACAAGCGAGAAAATTGTAAGATAAAAAAATTTACACTCACTTGCTTCGTTCTTCTTCGAATCTGTGGATGGGACCCGTGTGTTCGATGTGGTCGTGGTCGTTCTCGTCGTCGTCGTCGTCTCTGCGCAAAAAGGAGTTAAAAAAAAAATATTAAATTAAATACGCTGGAAAAAATTTTTCCAATTTTCTTCTCCCGTTATTATCGATATTAAAGCGCGTTGTATTGAAAGAAAAAGAAATACACGGATCGTACAATATTTATTATCGCTATATGTATGCTAGTTAAAAAGAACTAGAACTTACTAGTGAGAATTTCAGTGGTGGTGTTCTCCTGCAAACTGCTTCTATAAATTCGTCTCTTCGGGGAGCCAATATTTTCCCTGCAAATCAGAGCATAGAAAGAAAACTTTCTTCGAAAACTCGGTTGTAATATATATAAATAATAACTAGGGAGGAAGAATATAGGGAATTTGGGAAATGTCACGTGATGTGATGAGAAATCACTAGGGGATACTTACTGATTCAAACCGAGTTTCAAGTGTTCACCGGCGTTTCGTAAGAGTGCATGCGCCTCGCTGTTCGTTAAATCCCTGGTAGTTCTTCCATTTATGCTGCTAATTAAATCACCCTCTCTCACCCCCTGTTGAGCCGCTTTACTGCCTGGATTAACCTGCAACGAAAATTTCAGATTTGTACCTCAATTAAAACGAAATTTCCGAGCAGTCTGTTCACGAATCCTCGAATTTCAATCCTCCCCTTTCGTTTAAATCGCGATTATCATTCCTTTTTCATATCCAATTTGCAAATACTATGATTTTTTTATTACATGCAATAATTTATAAACTGGAAGAACAAGAAAAATATTCTTAAATTACAGCGCAAATCTAGTAGAAGAAATATATATATATATATATATATATATATATAATTTCACTTCGTAAGTTCGAAAATGTGTTCTCGAAAATGTAGAAGAGAGAGATGGCTCGTCTCGAAATTTACTCATTAAACTCTGGCTTGCCGCTAGAAAAGTCTCACCGTGTAAGTGCACTTTCGTTGCCCCGACGCTCGAAACTTCAACATGTTGTGAAACTTTCCTCCGAAGAGTCTGTCGATATGTCAATA
>NW_006263742.1:453193-458384 GCF_000469605.1 Apis dorsata | reverse complement strand
TTTTTTTTTTTTTTCAAAAAAGGCGAGCAAAGTTTCAGCCTTAATTAAAAAAGAAGTTGTTTTCTGCAAAAAGTTGCAAATCCTCCATTTTACGATCTTTTAAAATTGGTGTTTAAAAGATCTTTCGTTTCGCAGCAGATATATATTTATATTTCCAATTGTGATTTGAGAATACATTAAATATCGTTAATACGTTAATACATTATTATCGTATAATGGATTAATAAAAATCGTTAATAAAAAAATATTCGAAATTGAAAATTATATAGCTTGGACTAGTCGAGAAAATTATTTTCATCGTTAGCAAAACTGACTTACCGACTAAAACAAGATGATGCACAAACAGCGCTATCTTCGAAGAAAAGCTGAACTACGATAAAAAAACCTTAGATTTTACCGATCTGGAAGTACTAGATGTACACTCACTATTTCATAGGGAAAATGTTATGATACAATCTAAAATAATTTTTTGTTTATAATTCATTTGTTAAATTTTAACGTGAATTCGAAAAATAGAATATCTAGGATATTATTATTATTATTATTTTATAGAATTAAATTTTCAAAATTTTCCTAATTCATGAGGAAAGATTCTATATACATATACGTAGATTATATCACAACATCTACGCTTCAAAGGAATGCACTCAAAGGAATTAATTTGTTGTCGCTTGAAGACATCGTTAATTAAAATTGTTACGTAAATCGTAGACAGACTTCTTGCGTAGTCCATTAAATTTACACCAGACCAGGTACACCAGCTAATGTAATTTAAATTTATATTTGTATAATTTTTTATTATCGAAATTTAATTGAAATATAATAATAAAAATAATACCTAATTTTATTTTTCGAAAAAATTTCTCTAAAATTCCAAACATCACAATCTCCTTTTCTGTCAAGGAAAAAAATGAGCAAAATATAGAAGCTGTAAATTTCGAAAGCAAGCTACGAATTTTTATTATCTGGAGCGTAACTGTTCAAATTATCCACCCATATCCAGCTATTGTCTACCGAGGTGTTATCCTTTTTCCGCCGTTGTAATGCAAATTTCTCTGTTTATTCCACGGAATCTGCCTCGTTAATGCGCACACTCTACTAAATAAGTGAAATTTAACGCTTGTAAAAAGAAAAAAAAAAGTCGAACACTTTCATGCTCCCAACCTAGAACATAAATTATATTATACACGACCCATATTTCTCGTGCATGCTCGTGTTCACTAATGATAATAATAAGCGCACGCTTTGTACAATTAATTTCCATCCATCGTTCAAATTGTAAAATTGAAATTAAAAGTGAATCTTAAAGAAAAGAATATTAAAACTCACATCGTCCGATTTATCGTTTCACTGTCTAATATATATCAACGTGAACGAGTGATCATTGACCGATCATTGACCACTGATCGGCCAATAATTGCCCAATTACAGACCATTGATTCAATATTATCCGATGAACTGTCTCTCGATTATTGATCGATCCATCGACTTGCCAAAAATTCTCAAAAATCATAGAACACAATTTTAAAAAAATTTTACGATTCGAAAACGAATTTCCATATTTTTCACGAAAAAAAAAGATGAAGGAACAGACGAGCGAGGCAGCTACTTTTAATCAAGACTTTTCAAAGCTTTCCTTTAATATTCACTTTTTTTTTTTTTTTTTTTTCAGAATTACGCGCAGTTACGTATTAAAGGATGACCTAATTGTACGACAACGGTTGTACTCGAAACAGACGAGAAACGTCGGGGATGTTTCATAGAGGTAATTTCGAACGACTTCGAAACGTATCTTGTATAATAAGAAACCAATAAACCGATAATCGATAAAGCATCCATTAATTTCTTCTCACGCATCCAACGCGTATCCCTTTTTAACGAAAAAAACGTGATCAATTAAAATATTTACAAGTTATACGATTTTTCTTCGATAGAAAATTCATCCCATCGAAATTCGCGTTTAACACTTCCAAACTAAGAAATTTTCAAATCGATTATTAAGATAAAAAAAATCACATTTCCCGATTATCTTGAAGATCGATACATTGGAGATGGGAAAGAGAAAGATGAAGAGGTTTGCAAAAATTCGGGTTAACAACACGACGGGACCGTATACCAGGAGGCAGAAATTAAAACGAAACGAACGTCACGCAAGGAGAGAGGGAGAGGGGGGGAAATGTCTTGAGGCGAAGATAATTCAGCAAAGTGTGCGAACTACTCGCGGCGATACATAGCATATTTTCTCATCGTCGCTTATTCCGAGAAGTTAGTCCATTGCCACGTTCAACCAATCCTTTCCATGTCCTCCACTTTCCTTCAGCTCTCCTAAAGACGTATATACACTAGAGACTCCCGTATCCGAACTAATAAAGAAAAACAAAATGTTCGAATAATAGAACAATTACTTTCCTTTCCATTAAACTTCGTTTATTCAAGCAGAAATGAAAAATATTGACGGTTTCTTTCTACGAGTCCCGTATCTTTTCGGCCGTTAAGTCGCGTAAATTTTTTATCGCAAGCAGCTGCGTAGAATTACGTCCCCGTTGCGCCTCGAACCGTCGAACCATCCGCCATGATATATTCTTGTTAATTTCGTCGCACTTTCACCACTTTCTTAAGATTTTTAATAGTTAAAACTACGCCTTTTCATTTACGTGTCATCGCGATACCTCTCCGCTTCGCACTGAATCGATATGATTACGTTTAACACAGGCCGAACAAAATATTTATCACATCTGAATACATTGTATCTACGTTGTAACTTATAGTATATTGTATGTAAACATCGCTACGAAACATTGTGAGAATAACAGAGCATACGAATAATAGAACGAACGTTAAGGTATTCGGATAATACAGGGGGATACAGAAGTCTATTGTGTGTATGTGTATATATATTGCTCTCCCTCTTCCTTTTTTATAGCGTATTCCACTCTCCTTGCAAGCTTTTTTAAAGTTCTAATGGACGTGACTTGTCGATTAAATCGTCGTTGAATTTAGAAAAATGAAATATTTATATGTATTATTTGTACAACGTGCACTTTTATAGATAAATGTGTTTTAAGTTAATATAATTTTTTTTTATTCCATTTTTTTAATTTAAAATAATGTATTTTAAATTTTTAAAATGATATAAAACGCAATGGAATTTAATACGATAATTTGAGAGATAACGTGGAAACATCGAAATTCCAGAGATATTATTAATTTTGGAATGTTTCCAAAAAAAAAAAAAAAATAAAAAAAATAGATAAATTCTTTCATATTTTTTATTTGTTCAAAATTTCGTTTAATCGAGAGGAAATATTTATTCAACGATGCATATTTCACCATCGATAAAATGGTTCACGTCCGATTAACATATTTATCGATAAACAAACGGTTGAAATTCTAAAGCTTCTCTAAACTTCCAAATTTTCGAATAAAACTTTGAAAAAAATAAAATTTCACCGGATGAAAATAAACGAAAGCGAATTTTGTATTGAATAGAAAAGTAAGAAATCTTTGTTTTCTGGTATTATTTTATAAATGCTGAGCAATCAGTTTTAATTTATTTTCACTCACTTCAGAAACTTCTTCGACGATGAAAAATCGAATCGATTTAATTTTCTTAGATTAAACAAATTTTTCTTTTTTTTTTTTAAGTTTAAACAATGTTAACGTTAATCGAGTTATTATGACAGATTAAAGCAAAATTAAATACGAACGTATTGTATTGTATTCTTTTTTTAATTCAGTGATTATTAATTACTATTAATTGTTGAAAAAGATTTTATATTATATGTTCCAATATTTACTAATTAAATATAATAATCTATTTTATTCAACACGATTCAATCCAAGGAAAGAATCGTATCGAGATATATAGTATATTTCATTAAAAAAAAATACAATCAAAATTGTGATTGATATAAACGTAAAACAATTTTAATCTAGAATCAATATCTAGGTCGGGCAAATCTAGCTTACGTTAGATTAGGTTAAATGTTGGGCCTAAATTAGATTAGATAAGGTTAAATTACGTTAAGTTAAGTGGATTAAAATTTCTATATGGTAAACAAGACAAATAATACTATTATTCTTTCTAATAATAAAAATAATAATAATAAAAATAAAAACTTAACAAAGATCCTACGAATACAAATATCTGTATTCTCCTTTCTAAATTTCTTCAATTTTTCAACAACCTAACCTCAATATCAACATCGAAATATTATAATCAAACTTACTCGAAAATGACAGATGGATTATAATTCATGAACGATTTGCAATCCGACACTTTTTATTCTTCTTTTTTGCCTAAGAGATCCTAACAGGTTATCCACAAAGAGATTAGTCTCTTTCCCTCGGTACATTTCTGAATCGCAACGATTAAATCCTTCTCTTAATTGAATATCTCAATCCCTCGAGTGTCTGTCCCACGTTGAGTGGCTCGAACGATTTTAATTCGTCGATGAATATTTATAACATCTTTTCCTCCAAAGGAAAAGAAAGGAAATGTTTGCCACGAGACGTTATTTCCTGACAGCGAAACGTTCGAGAACTTATTATCGATTATTCGCTCGAACGCAACCACGATTGATATCTCGATTCCGTGATGGAAAATTAAAATGGTCGGTAACAAAGGAATCCTCATGATTGTCGATATCGAATGTCTCGTTTCGTTTACGAATTTTTAATTTTTCTTGTTCAGAGAAAATTTTTTCTTTAAAATATTGATAAATAGAATTGAATTAAAAATAAGATTTTTATATTGTATTTGAAAATTATTAAATCTTTTTCTCAAATGAAGACTTTAATTAAAAAATTTATTTGAATATTCCAATTTCTTTTTTGTAAAATAATACATATTTCTTAAAGAGTCGCTAGCCAATTAAAATATCAATTGTAATAATATTTATAATCTGTTGATTTAATCGCAGAAATTTTTCCAACTAAAAAAAAGAAGACAAGATCAAATTATTTTTATTCCAAGAATTAAGAAGTGTTCGAAAATTATTAACAAGTATCCAAATTACTCGCTTCTTAAAATTTCACTTCACAGTGCCTTCTCCCCAGAAAAAGAATAGATGTAACAATGGAGAAGAATACATGAAACAGCCCAAGACAATAACACACATGCAAAGGAAAGAAAGAAGAGAAAAAAATTTACACAAGACTCCTAATTAATAACTAACAAGAAATAAATGGT
>NW_006263742.1:449123-453046 GCF_000469605.1 Apis dorsata | reverse complement strand
AAAAAAAAAAAAGAAACGTATCATAAATATAATATTATCACGATTATTGTAAAAATTTTAAAATCCTCTGATTTGATTGATCGAGAAAAAAATTTCCTCGAAATTTTTAACAATTCCTCTTGAAAAATTTAAATTTTAATAAATTTTTTACCTTTACTTCTTTTATTTTTCTCTAATGGATACACGTTAATCGAACGATACGTGGAAACACATTTATAAATACGTTGAACAGGTCAGTCAGACAGAATCGATAAACGGCATAACGAAAGTTTCTAACTTCTTTCGAATCCCAGACCTGTGATTTAGAGCGTCGTCTTTCCATCGCCATCCTTCAAATTACTTTCCTCGAATTCGTAATTAACAAGTTCCGGGGTCAAATAGTCTCTCTCTCTCTTTCTATCTCTATCTCGATATCGATTCTTGTGGAAAGTCAGCCAGTCGTCGTGTTTCATACCGTGGCTGAGTTACGAGAGAAAAGTTATACGGAGAATAAAACTTGTCTCCCTTATAACTCGGTAATGAAAAGTAACGTGGAAATGGATATTCTGAATTGTATCGATGTTAATGAGATGAAAGATCATCAAAAATCGTAGAATTTTAGCAACTTTGGAAAAAGAGAATAGTAGAGTAGTAGATCATTCATGAAAGAAAAATAAATTTAATAAAATTCGTAAAAAAAAAATAATGAAGAAAATTGGAAAAAAAAGGAGACATCTCTTTAAAAAATACGAATATAAGAATAACAATATCCCCTGAATAGGAGAAAAATTTAATTTCCATGATATCCTAAATACTTTACTTTACGTCGAAAAAAAAAAGAAGAGGAAAGAAGAAGGACGGGACAAAGTGGTGGAGGAGGAAGAACGTGGAAGAAAAAGACAATGTGGAATAAAAAAAGGAAAAGGGAAGAGCGAGGGAAGAAAATAAGCCAGGATGGATGAGAAGGAGAAAATCGGTATGTTTGAGTGAAGTGAAGAAAGAGAGAGAGAGAGAGAGAGAGAAAAGAAAGAAAGAAAGAAATAAGAAGCCTCGTGAAATGCATTATGCATTCACGATAGTTTCTTCGAGCTCCGGGTCGAGACAGCCACGCAAGAGGCGGAGACATTAATTAAAAGGCGGAGTGGAAGGAAAGTAATTAAAGGTACTACTTCGAGAAACAGATATCACTGAACAGTGTTAAACATCGTTTCTAGTTTTCCTCGAGGAACGAATATTTTTCGATATTTTATTTGAATTATTCTTTTATCCGAATGGAAAAAGAAAAATTGAAACAAGAAAGAGAAAATTTGTTACCAATTAAAAATTATAACAATAATCTTCGAAAAAATCGATCGTGTGAAGAAAATTTCATCTGTCTTTTCGATTCGAAGGAAAGCAACGTGGATTAGGTTAATATAAAATTTATTTACGAAAAAGCAACGTCAAAGGAAAATGGAGAAAAGGAACGGGGTAATTGAAATTCTGCTCTCGACAACGCGTTCAAAAACTGGAAATTGAAATATGGAAATCGAATGGAAAAGGGTTTCTTCCCGCCCGATTTCTTATTCGAATCGTGATTTTTCTTAACGTTATTCGACTTTTAATACCCTGCTTCCAACCAACTTTTAAATTGCATTACCACTGGATTAATTGAATGGGTTTGGAAATTGCAGTTTTGTCGTCTCGATTTCCACGCATTTCGAACGGAAATTAAATTTAAGGTATACTCAAGTTGTGTAGTCACGTCGAAGAAAAAGCGAGAGTGGCGTTTGGATTTTGTTTTACTCGGTACGATGGACCTCTCCCTCCCCCTCCTCCCTCCAGAATTCATCGATAACACTCGGTCGATGAACTTGCTACGTGAACGAGAACGTTTCGTGAAATACGATACTTATAAATCGATCGTTTCTTCTCCTCTTTTCTTTCATCTGTATATCAAAGGTGAAATAAAACTTTGGATCGATAATTGTATTTAAAAAATTAAATTGGAGAATACAATTTGTAAGGAAAGGTTAAATTGTTTCAAGATTATTAATGATTCACTCTGTCGTGAGCAGAAATAAAATCGAATCAGGTAGCGCGTATGCATGAACTTCTGAGTAAATTAGCAACTGAGACGTGGAGTTCAAGCTGATTTAACTTTATGATCCTAGAGTCAATTGCCAATTCAATGCTGGATCTAGATCGAGTTTAAAGTTTAACAATCGCTAATCTCTCATTAAAGAAACAAACGATTCGATATCGGCGAAATCTATCTTATTTAGATCATAACTATTTCCTCTAATTTCTTTTCTTAATAATGCTTTAATCGGGATATCGATCACAATTTTAAATATTTTTGATAAATTTTAGAAAAAAACTCGATAATTGTAACGAAATGATTCAAATAATTCGACGTCAGTTTTAAAAGCTTGAAACCTCTTAGTTAAGGGTTAAAAATTGTCACAGCGTTTTAAAAAACTATAGAATAACATCCATAAGAATATGTCAATCCAATAAGACCAATCACTTCAATCTGGATCACTGTATACCGCGTAAGTGGAGACATGATTCAGGTTAAACGAGATCAACGCCGGCGTTCTTCCTACTTGCCTACTTGATTACTCCTCATGTTTTATCAATTGGACGAATCATCGATGCCACTGTAAGTTAATTCAATTTCGATCTTGAAGAAGAAAATTCCGATCAAATTGATGAGAGATAAGATATCCGTGACACTATAACCGCATGGTTCTATCTATGACTCGATGTATAGATATACAAAGAAGAAAGAGATACTATCTAACTAAAGATTTAACAGTGCCTACGAAAAAGAAATATGGAATCTACGTTCCTAATCGCACGATTTACCATCCATAGAAAGAATACGGGGTCCACAATGCTAAGAACACGGTTCATCATGCAATTACAAACTTAACAATGCTTATGAAAAAGAAATACGGGGTCTACGTCCCTAATCGCACGGTTTACCATTTAATCAACGACTTAATAATGGACACAGAGAAAGAATACGGGGTCCGCAACACTAAGAGCACGATTCACCGTCCTAAGAAAAAAGAATACGGGGTCCACATAACTAATCGCACGGTTTACCATTTAATCAACGTCTTAATAGTGGACACAGAGAAATAATACGGGGTCCACAATACTAAGAGCACGATTCACCGTCCTAAGAAAAAAAAATGCGGGGTCCACATAACTAATCGCACGGTTTACCATTTAATCAACGTCTTAATAGTGGACACAGAGAAATAATACGGGGTCCACAATACTAAGAGCACGATTCACCGTCCTAAGAAAAAAAAATACGGGGTCCACATAACTAATCGCACGGTTTACCATTTAACTAACGATTTAATGCGCACAAAGAAAAAATACGGGGTCCACATAACTAATCGCACGGTTTACCATTTAATCAACGTCTTAATAGTGGACACAGAGAAATAATACGGGGTCCGCAACACTAAGAGCACGATTCACCGTCTTACGAAAAAAGAATACGGGGTCCACATAACTAATCGCACGGTTTACCATTTAACTAACGATTTAATGCGCACAAAGAAAAAATACGGGGTCCACATAACTAATCGCACGGTTTACCATTTAATCAACGTCTTAATAGTGGACACAGAAAAATAATACGGGGTCCATGTCACTAATAGCACTTAAGCAATGATTAACAACGCGCACGAAGAGTATCCACTAATTGCACAGTTCACCCATTTAAGCAACGATTCCAAGTCCTATTAGAGACCTAATAGTTTGGCGGTGGACGATTGTCGGGTTACAGTGACGCCCACCGTGCATTATCAGAGGAAAACAAGGATTTGACGAGAAGCAGATGTTGCTTTTCGTCGATAATCAGAATTCATGTCTAAAAGCTTACGCAGTTACGCTTTTAGATGGTTGTTTTAGCGAGGCGCGTTCAGCCATGATACGGATTA
>NW_006263742.1:446123-449048 GCF_000469605.1 Apis dorsata | reverse complement strand
GATGGAAAAAAAAAAAAAAAGGCGATTGTTCCGCGCTTCAAACGAATCGATGCTCGACCAGACCCCGAATGCAACCAATGCTTCTGCATTCGACAAAGAGAATTACGCGCGCTTATCTTGTTCTCTACAGGATATCGTGCGGTTTTCTTTTTCGGTAATTGAAAACGCCAGTTTTGCAGTTATCACGATATTTTTACGCGATTTCACTTGTCTGAAATCTGGAACAAAATTTCATCGGCTTTTGCTCGATAATAAACGATCGAAATAAAATTCGAATATATAGACGTATATATTGTATATATAATTTCTCAGTCTTTACGTGAACTTTGAATAATTTTTTTTACGGTAGATGTACGTTTTAGATATCCTTAAAAAGTCTCAAGTAATACTTTTATCGTTAATTTTTTTTTTTTTATTTCGAAATAGAAGAAGGTGAAAATATATAAAGTGAATAATTATTGTTTAAAGGTAAAGAGGTATTTAATTTTTCAACGCGAAGATTTAAGGGGTTTATTCCAGAGAAGAATATGGTAGAGTAAACGAATCCATAAAGAAGAAAGCAATATCGTAGGGATTACCTTGAAAACCCTTTTATCCAGGAAATTAACTGTCATTTTTTATCAGTAGAAAACATATGAGATTACTATATTTGAAGAAAATATATATATATATAAAATTAATTAATTTATTATAATTTAATCTCTCACGATAAATAAAACATAAAATATCGATTAAATTTTTAAATTTCAAAATCCCCTATCTTTCACCCCAAAAAAAAAAAAAAAAAAAAGAGCCCATTATACTATAACGTTTACGATCATATCTATTCAACGATTATTTATCGGTAGTAGTAATACGTAGAATTATGCAAATGAACCCGTGTAAAAGGAAAATGAGCCGAGCACGTGAGAGATCGGATCGCGGAATGTTAATAAAGCGGAAAAAAAAACTGCAAAACAAGTAAGAAAAAGTTGGAAAACTGGCTTAGTCGGTCGATGAAAAACCATCGGTGGTAAATTGAACCGTATTAAACCGTATACTTGAATCTACTACCATTGCGTCTACATAAACTACATGCCAGTGGAAAAAAGGAAATATTAAATTTACTCGAAACTTTCGTGAAAAAAAGATTCTTCCAACGAATGAAATCAATCGGATAATCAGAGCTTAATTTCGTTTTCGCGGTAATAAATAAGAAATTAACGATACCTATTTATACGACACTTATTTCGTTGAATAAAATAAATAATTCATAAATTTATTGATAATTTGATATTTTCTAAATGAATCGGCGAGTAATAAATCGAAGAAAAATTAAGCAAAATAAAATATTTACAGGGACCGAAGTTCTATTTTATATTCGTTTATGATGCCAATTCTATAATTTGGACGTGATGAAAATATTGCATTTATATAAATTTATGCAATAACGAATTAAGAAAGGAAAAGATAGAATGAATGGGTGTTAAGATTAAGAAAATTTCTGAATGAAGAATTTTTGAATATTTTTAGAATATATAATTTATTATTATAATAAAAGAATATTTAAAAATATAATGTAAAATCGATATGAATGGAAGAAAGTGAAATTTATTTCTTATTCGAACGATTATTAGCTATATGTATTTTCATTAAGATAAGAGATAAGAGAACGAGTAAAAACGATGCTGCTTGACGCTTTTTGGAAATACATTTTCGAAATAAACAGGCATTAAGCAAAATCGTTGGCCAGACTCGCCGACGATATATTTTTAAACGAATTACCTCATCGTTGCTCTTCCATTTCGTATCTATCGCCTCTGAACAGGAGTTTTACATAAAATACTGCCACCGATTCAGAGAATTCAATTTTGAAATAGATAATGGACGTCACCGTCGATTTACATTTAATATCTCAATTTCAATTTCTCGAATTAAAGATTTCTCAATGAACAATTTTTGTTCGTTTCTTTTTTCTTTTTTTTAATTAAAGCGAAATTCTTTTATAAATTTATCACTAGAACACAATCCACTTGAAATTGAATTATTTAATCGTATCAAAATTACATTCAATATTAAATATTCTACATTCTGTTTAATATCGACGAATCGATTCGTTTTAAAAATTCAATAAATAACAATAGCAAAGAAATGATCATAGATGCAGTAACCTAACCTAAAAGAATCTCAATCAAAATTATTCAATATTAAATATTCTACATTCCATTTAATATCGACAATCAAATTCGTTTTAAAAATCCAATAAACAGCAAAGATTATTATCATAGATGCACTTATTCAATACTAAATATTCTATATTCCATTTAATATCAATCGACGAAACGATTCGTTTCAAAAATCCAATAATGCAAAGAAATCATCATAAATGCAATAACCTACAAAAATTCCAATCACAAAACAAAATCATTCGATATTAATATTCTACATTCCACTTAATATCGACAATCAAACTCGTTTCAAAATCATAAATGCAGTAATCTAATCTAACCTAAAAGAATCTCAATCTATATCAACACTTCTTCTTTCTTAATTTCAAACAAAAAGGAACATACAGTGTATCCATCGTTTAACTCCTCCGTCAGATTGTTTAAACTCGTTTCCTGTTTATCGAGAAGGCATCGCGTTTGATATAACAAATGTTCGACACGTTTAAAACACGAATTTTCTCCTACTGCTTGGGCACACACGGGTCTTGCATCACGTGTCGAAATCGCGTGTAAGTACGTGGTTTGCGTATACTCGATACTTTTCGCACGCGCACGCGTACTTTGGATCTAAATTCGAAGCCGGTTGAATGGGTTACACGACGAGGTGTACGAAAGAGGGGAGAAAGGTATGTGACGCGTGTGCCGGCTTCCGTCAGAATCCGCGCGAAACTTGAGACGAAATGGCTATTTTAAAGCGGGCGAACCTCCCCAAAGTGCT
>NW_006263742.1:444813-445846 GCF_000469605.1 Apis dorsata | reverse complement strand
GAGGAGAGGAAAAAAAAAAAAAAAAGAAAGAAAAAAGTATATAAATAAAATTCTAATTCGAAATCTTTTCTCCTCGATGCATAGAAATTTTAAGCTTGCAGTATATTACGTGGATTTTGATCGCGCCACTTGTTGAAGGTTAGAAAAAAAGGAAACTGAAATATACATATGTTTGTAAATGTACTTGTAAGAATTTTTGGAAATTTTAATTTCTAGAAATGTTTGGCGTTTGATTAGTTGGGATAATTTTTAATAAGATAAATTTTTCGGATATTCGAAATTATATATATATATATATATACACAACATATATATATAATGGCGCAGTGACTCAAAGTGGATCTTCCGCAATCTGAGGAAATGGAAATACCAACGTGTCGGGAATTGGCACCGCGTGTTCTAAGTTCAATATCTATTCAAATCACAAATCTCTCGACTATTCATATCTCGGAAAAATAAATATCCTATAGTTTTCAAAAATTTTAATTTTTTTCGATCGTTCCTCAAATTTTATTTTCGATTCACCATCGATTTATCCTTCCAACGTTTCTCAACAATTTAACTAACTCAAACTCACAATCAACGATATTCTAACCATTCTTTCCATCGAATCTAAACGACGATCGTCGAAAAACTAATTTATCATTCAATAATCACGCTCGATTGCTCCTCATCGAAAAATCCAAAATCCACTTTTCCCAATTATATTCCTTACCCTTCGAGATTACAAAGTGATGGGGGCGAAACAATCCCCCAAAACTCGAACCACCACTGTTCCACCTTTCAAACAGTCACAAACTCGAAAGTTTCTCACCGCTCGAAATTTTCACCAGAGGGGACGAAACGACAAAACGATGACGACGATCTGCCCGATGTCGATGGCGACGAGACGGTTGGTTCACTGCGATTCAAGCTTGTCGCAAGCCACCGGCCGCCACTGCCTAGGACAATATTAGAATCGTCGATCCGCGAACGTCTCTCCCTCCCTCGCCCTCGCCTATTCTTCGCCTCCTCTCCGCTTTCCTTTTCCTCC
>NW_006263742.1:443551-444769 GCF_000469605.1 Apis dorsata | reverse complement strand
GTCCACTCGCTTAATTTTACCGATCCTCCCTTTTTATCCCTCCTCTCCCCCGCCGTTTCCAAGGGTGGAAAGATTCGTTATACTTCGGATCCAAGGTCGAGATTCGGGAGGACAAGGTGCGACGAGTTGGTCTTGGAATCTTTCTAATTTTATTCGGAAAAAAAGTTATCGTATCAATCGGTTTGAAATCTCTGTGATACGAAAATGATCGAGATTCATTGATTTTTCGGAGGATCGTATCGTATTCGTACGAGATTAATTTAAATTAATTTTTTAAACGATTATTAATATTTATATTAATAAAATATAATATATACTATAATTATATTATATTAAACGATTAGTAATTTTTAAGCGATTATTTATATTGTAAATTCCCTTTGAATGAATATATTATCTATCTCCTTTAAGAAAGGAGTTAATTGGTAATTTTCAACTATATTTTTATAACTTATGCTGGAAATCGGTCGAAGGGAATTTATTTCATCCCGTCATCAAATTGGTGGATAACTATTACGATTCTCGGTACGGTACCTCGAAAACGCTTATTAAGAACTTCTAATAAGTATTCAAGGGGGAGGAAGACAAAGTCTCGTTATCGATGGAACGTCGCGCATGATTTATCGAGCGGAATTACGAACGAAGCATCCATCCTCTTCTACGTGTTGGGGCGTATTCTTAGGGCGTGTTTGCGGTTGCATACAACGTGTAACACGCGTAAAGAACATGTAAATTTCGAGCGAGCCGTAAAACAGAAGTGAATAATATTCCGAGTTGAACTTTGGTATTAAATAATCCATGCAATTCGAGGGATAATAAATTAAAAAAAAAAAAAAACTATCGTCGATTTCTTTGTATGTATAATCGTATAATAAAATATATCGCTCATTGGTTGGTTTCTTGGATCGTTTCGAGAGAACAAAAATTTGTCAAAATTCATCGATTCTGGTTGGCCTTTGAACCTTTTGAAAAAAGAGTAGAAAAAAAGATTCACGGGCAATGGCTTGTGGATCGTTTGGAAAAATTTGTTTTAAAATTCATGAGCAAAAACGTTACTTCTAAAAAAAAAAAAAAGAATTGTAAAAAATTCATTTAGAGATAAATTTTTAAAAATTCGAAAAAAAAGAAAAGAAAATAATAATAATGAAATACAATCGAAATAATCGCGTTTCTTCTTATATTTTTCTTTTCGAGTATCCGTGAAAAAAAATTTGGAAA
>NW_006263742.1:441911-443303 GCF_000469605.1 Apis dorsata | reverse complement strand
AAATTTTTCTTTTTTTTTTTTTTTTATATTAACCGGAGGAAACGGGTGGTTCCTTCGCACGAACAGACCGGGAGAAGCCGAAGTTACTTTAAGCATCCATCTACCGACATCGTCTTCTGGCATTTTGCCACTAATTCTGCCCTCTGGGATTATGCTTGCTCGAAAGGGGATAAAAAAATTCGGGAATAAGGGAAACATTTTAAGAGAACCGTTTGCGTGTAAAAAGGATCCCCAAACCCTCGTCCTTTTTCCGACCAGATTTTACGTAAATTAAAACTTTCTACCTGGTTTGCTTTGTTGATAAATTAACCGACCTGTTTTAACCAACTTATCGGTAGAGTTTCGTATCGACTCTTAATCTAAAAAAGTTTTCCCGTTCATAAATCTTCGTAGTATCGAGCGATCTTTTTTATTCAATTTATAGAGAGCAGAGCATATTAAATATAGAATTATTTGATTGTTGTAATTACGATTGCAGATTTGTACACATTTATGGAAGATTAATGAAAAATTATTAAATTATTCAAATTCTATCTCTTTAATCGTTATTCGAAATATTAATTTGCGCAAACAGGAGGCAGTCTAATTACGATATTAAAGTATAAATTCCTTCGAATATAGGTACGTGTATATACGCACAATAATACATTCCGAATCGTCACTTGAATTGTTTTAAAACCGCATTACACATTGGTCGAACGTTATTGTAGTAATAAAACAGTAATAGCTTTTTCAACTGGTTTTATTGTCCTTGAATCTCGTAAAATTATATATCCAGTGTTAAAGCGAAATTAATAATTTCACGCGGATAAATATTTTTTATTAACGAGCAATTTTATCGTGAAAGTAGCCGCGTATTTTGAATAATTCAACGAGAAAATTAAAATATCATAAATTCTCACTTTCGAATTATTTTTAACAATTACAGATTTTTCTTTCCTTTCTTTCTTTGACGCTGAAATTTTCCACATATTTCGTGTTTCTTTTTTCTTAAAATTCTTTTCAATTTTACTCTTTCACATATGTATTTATAATCATTGTGAAAATTTCTCAGCGGCGATATGCTGAGAAGGGAATAACGGTAACTCTGTGTAAACGTTTTATATTGGACATAGATGCGGCGCAAAGTACTATATGGGTGCGGTTTTACGCGAGTTAAAGATCACTGCTAACGGATACGTAGCAAGTTTCGAGATAACTTCGGTTTACCTTTGCACTCTACAAGCAACATACATCTACTATTTCGATTCTCTTCAAATTTACACCACGTGCATGTACGATATTGCACGCATTAAAGATATGGATAATTGCGTTACATTCTTATGGAATGTTAATATATGCATAGTAAAAAATAAATTTATCGTGGCATATTTAAAAATGTGAATTGAAGTT
>NW_006263742.1:427960-441675 GCF_000469605.1 Apis dorsata | reverse complement strand
TGTATATATGTGTATATATATATATATATATATATATATATATATATATATGTACACATATTCATTTTTGTTTCACACGTATTTAATCAAACTAAAGAAAAAAAGTCAACAGGTAAATTAATACTTAAAAATAAACTAAAATCTATAATTCCAAAGAAACGAGTAATAAATATAGAATATATGCTCGAACATATTAAAACGATTAATTCGATTAATCCAAATAAAAAAAATATTTTATTCGATATAATATCTAGATTAATTTAATCCGGGATTGAACACCAAAGGCACGTTAAAATTTATCCTTCGATAATATTTTCCAAAGCGATTTCTCGTTGAATTTTGTCGTTCCATGTTCTCGCATTGCAACGTAATCGCAAAGCTCACGGTTCGGCTCGTTTTCCTAACCTTTATCCACTCGAGATTCGTTTTCATGCGTTTCGAAGAGGCAGGAGACACTAGTTTTGTTATTAATCGCGAAGAGAGCAATAATTAAACACCATTACATCACTTGATTAATGTTAAGAAATGATCAAATGAACTTTTATTTTCAATAATATAACAGTAATTTACGAGCCGTTACCTGACATTTTCCAGATCCTCAAACTAAACAGAAATATAACAGCAATGGCCACTTCATATTGTGACACTTGCGCCTCTAGTGACAGTGATGAGAAAAATAATTTAATTGTCGAAAATTGACGAATAAAATTACTTCGACAATAATTATCGAAAATATAATAATAATTGCAAATAATTATAACAGCTTGAAATTATATATGAAAATAGCGGATCGTAATAGCTACGAATAAAAATATTACTCGAGCATTTTTAATAAATAATTACGTAATTTTATTTTTAACTAGTTACTTTTTCAACGGCCAACTCTGCCTTGCGACGAATCACCATGAAACCAGAGATCTTAACCACCAATGATTGGTCAATATTTAACAATCGAAATTACGAGTAAAGTTACTTCGATAATTTATTGTTCAAAACGTAAATAATTGCAAATAATTGTAACAGCCTGAAAAATGGATCGACCGTAATAACTACGAATAAAAATGTTATTCGAACATTTTTAATAAGCAATTATCTAAAGTAACTTTATTTTTAACTAGTTACTTTTTCAACAGGTTATGTATAGTTTAAACAGAAGTTGAAATATTCTTTGAAGTACAAACACTTATTAAAATTAAACGTTTTCCTTTGTATTATTACTTAATTATTCTGTCACGTAAAAAAATATTGGACGAATATTAAAATATTCAAATCCAAACTGATGGAACATTTATGAAATTTATATAGTATCGAAAGCGAAAACTTGAACTTTTCTTTTTAATTATTAATTTGGAATAGCTATGCATGTTTCGCTTACTTTCTATTTTTTTCGTCTCTTTCCATTCCCTGGTTAGTGAACAAGTGAAAAGGTATTTTTATCGCTGTCTTAACAAGCCACTCTACCGTAATATTCTTTTCTTTGTAGAAATTCTTGTCTTTTGCTTTGATTCCTTTTTTTCTTTTTTTTTAGATCGTGAGATTCGATTCTTTAAGAGTTTAAAAAATATCGAAAAGAAAGCAAGCAAAGGAAATAAATCGCCGTAAACGAATAGTTATTTTTCCATCCATTAAAGCACCGAGTCGGTGCGAGTTAAGGCCAATTGTACTAATCAACTGCTATTACCACCAGCTTTACGCCTTTTCACACACGAAAGCATTTTTACGGTTGGAAACGGTTGTGAAAGACGTTTCACTGCTTCGTTCGAAGAGATATGCATCGTTTAACGTATACTTTTCTTAGGAGCTAGCAAGTATGTGCTCATTTATTCTTGAAACGAGAGACAACGAGTGAAAGGGATAAATTTTCTTCCAATCGCGTTTCGGAGGAACAACTTTCGTTTCTTTTTTTCGTTCGAATATCTCGAACGAATATTTAATGATGCAGTTAGGAAAATGGGTTACAAAATGGCTTCAGAGGAGGTTATGTACACGAATAAGCATCGTATATACCCTTCTTATTGGCGTGTTTAACCAAGTTTAACAATTAAACCGGTGGAACAATACGCGAAACTTTGTTCAATCGCATCACGATATAATTCCATGAGTAAACTCGTGCATCTTCGTTATTCGACCGATTATCGTACAGGATTAAACGGATTAAACGAACCGTGCCAATATGTTCTACGAGTGAAAACTAAGAAAAAAAACGGTGTAATAAACATAATTATAAAAAAAAATTATATGTGACAATAATTATTTACGATTATCCTTCTAGCCTAGTGTTTACTATTTGAAATAATCGAATTGAATATTAAAACAAGATAAAGATGAAATGAAGAGGAGAGTGATATTCAATTTACAATTTCATCGTTATTTTCGCTCTTTAAATTTAACTTTTATTATATATTTTTTATTATAAACGTTAAATGCACCGTGATAATCTTCATCGAGATACTTAAATTTTTCTATAAAATAACCTATAAATACTTTTACGATAGACTATATTAAACTATATTACATTATATTATATTATGATTACACTATATTATTATTTTTAACTTTCTTATTATAGCATTAGAGCCTTATGTAATCTTCATCGAGATACTTCAATTTCTCTGTGATCTATGAATATTTTTATGATTGATTACACTATATTATCATTACTTTTTACGACTGATTGCACATATTATTATTTTCCTATGGTAAAGTTCTTAAAAGAAAATGTGTACAACGTGTATTTAAATTCAAACTTAATAACATCATGATCGAACAGATTCGATTTTCAGGGATATTAAATTTAGACCAATTTTAGTTTGGAATTCGAATGGTGTTTGAATTGTCGCGCGCATAATGCAAAATGTTCAAGTGTACGAATTAGCAGTTGATGGAATTCTCTCCCGTTAATCGCACGGATGCACGGTGTTTCGTCGCGACTGCTCGATGCTGGGTATTGTTCCAGCCAGTGTGCGAATGTCGATATATCTGGTGAGGTGTTGCGTCCACGAACAAAGCGAGAACGTCTCGAATGTGCGGTCGAATTGAATCGCGTTCCGTGAATAATTGCGTAAGTGAAAATTTGAACCGCGAGGTGAGTGCGAATTGAAGTGAGTTTTAATTTCAAAAAAAAAACTAATAAAAATGTCTAAATGCCTCTTTTTTTTTGCGATTTCGCTTTGGAAAAAGAAAAGTTTATAAAAAACGTGTGGAATTGGAAATTTTAATATTTTTCATGAAAGGAAAGTCGAAAATGTAAAGTGCAAAGTGCAAAATACAAAATTCTGAGTTTCAGAAATATCTAATTCTTCCAATTTTTCTAAAAAAAAAAAGTAAAATGCAAAATTCTGAATTTAAAACAGAAATGCTTAATTTTTTCAATTTTTAATAAAAGTACAAATATAAAATGTAAAGTGCAAAATTGGAAATTCTGAGCTTCGAAATATCCAAGTTTTCCAAATTTTTTCTGAAATTTAAAAAAGTTCTTACATTTTTGACGATTCAATAATATTTCAACTGCAATATTATTATAATAATCAAATTATTATTAAGAAAATCGATTTAATTGATAAATTCACATTCCTGAATGGAACGAACAAAAAACATACAAGTTTCCATTCATTTTTATTATCCCAAGCATTCCAAACATATCGAGAGCAAAGATAAATATTTCCTCGAAGGCAATGATCTCTGCGAAGGCACGTTAACAGTCGCAACATTGTTGAGCGATGACTCGAAAAAGCGATCAAACGATCATACCGATTGCTCTTTAACCATGATCGTTCATAAGAGTACCGTAATTGCTAATTTTATCTCGAGCGATATTTCAACGCGTGTTGAAAGCTCTTTATTATGCTCGAAACACGAAATGATAAGAGTGAATTAATATTCCTCTTTATCTTCTTTGTGTACTTTATTTATCCGTAGTATATTCTGTCATTAGAATGAACGTCATACACAAGAAAATAAACACGTATAATATTTAAATATCTATTCCATTTAATTTTTAATCAATAAATATCGGTATAATCGTTTTTGTAAACAATATATAAAATAATATATAAATATAAATATAAAATAGAACTCTATAGAAAACCAATTACATTATATCTCGATCAAATTCTTTTCTTAATTATATAAAATATAAAAAACAAATATACGAACATAACGACAGAGGAAAAAAATTATTCCAATTGCACAGTTCATCACGTTTGCGATTAATAGCATAGACGATCATAAATTGAACGGGGTTATCAGCAAGCCCATTAGGTAATCCAAAGAAACGTAGCGCTAAAAGCTTGCCGCTTAATGTCTGTACATTACTGTCAACTTCCATGCTCCTTCCATTGTTTCAAATTCCACGCGAGAGAATCGATCCGTAGGGTCCTTCAATTTCGCAGTCGACGCGCCCTCTTTCGGTTATTTCGCTAAACATGTATCACACTGTATCGCTGAATGCATTTTCAAAAGTTACCGCGCACCAAAAAGCGGTATAGATATTTTTATTTTTTTTTAAATTTTTATCGTTTAATTTTTTATTAAATACATCGATTCTACGTAGTTAACGTGTAAAAATGTTAATATCGTTACGATATTATCGATAAAACACAGAGAGCGTGACACGGGAAATGACAATATCGGTCGTCGTTCGTAACCAAAATATCGATTGTACGGAGTCGTTCTCCGGACACGGAGCGGTACGGACGTGTTTCTCTTTACTCCTCGCAATTCTATCGTTCGACGAATTAATCGCAATTGTTTATTAATTAAGTTTCGTGCAAATAATTATAAAAATTATAAAAAATTAATTAATTATCACGACTGTGAAAATTGTAAATAAAAACGCGTCGCGTAAGAAACAAATGCAAAAGTATAATAAAAAATTTCGATTTAAGGTTATTCTTATCGTATATTCGCCTCATCTTTTTTCATCCAACGCAAACTATAATTTTTAACATAGAAATAAATAAATCTCGATCGAAATTTTTGTACATCAACTTTTTTATTTATCTCAATCCTTATAATCGATTCTCCCGTGTATTTGCACATTATTATCGTATTATTCGACAGTGATTTCGTATCGCTTCAACGATTCGATACCGCGAAAGGCTACGTCCAAATATAAAATATTCGTCGCATAAAGAAACAAAGAACTTGATCCTGATTTATTATTTCTCAAACATTCGGATCAATTTCTACCATGCACGAACCGAAATTTCGAAACAATTCTATTCCTAAACTATCATCTGTCGGCAAGAAATTCTACATTCGATTCAATGAATTTTGCAATAACGAAAATCAAATTTTGGCACAAAGGACGTAACAAAGATTAGTAACGTGTATGAATTACAAAATTACTACTAGTAACTCTATCCACGTAAAGTTTCTCGGCTTCTCCTTCGCAACACGATCGAACTTACCCATTGTAATTAGATCGTTGAATAATGTTACATTCGCGAGCTGCTTAATCCACTGGCGATAGTTTCCAGCGATTTGATCGCCATCACGATAATCGGGGGAGGAGGTTCGATGCACTCTAAAGGGCCTGCAACGCGATCAATAACGTGTGTCGATATGAATAAGTATTAACGCGCTATTCGATACAGACGTGCCCTTTACGGTTACGAATCTTAAGATTACGACGAAATCGTTGAAATTTTTTTTTCTTTTTTTAAAGGAAATTTTAAAGAAACAGATTAGATTAACATTATCGATATATAAGTAATATTGATAATATAGATTCAATTATCTTTCCATCATTTACATTCATATTTTTTTTTTATAATTTCAAGGGAGAAAAATTAGGGGGTAATTTTTAGAACAAAATGCAATCGATATTTAATAATTTTTTAGATACGTGTGAAATAATGAAATGAATCCAGTCTCGTAATTCGAGAAAGAAAAAAAAATAAAATAAAATACTAATAACTTGGAGAAGAGGAAAAAAGGTGGCAATTAACAAAATTCCACCGTTAAACGTTTTGGGATACAATTACGGAGGAAATAACAGGCTTGCAACCACCGAATACTTTCTCCTCGCAGCACAAACGTGACACATAAGCGTTGGAGAAGGAAGAAGAAGGGTCTCGCGTAATTAAACGTTTGACGTAACTCTCTCCATTCGTTTACGATTAAAAAAAGAAGATATTGCATCATATTCCTCGAAATAATCTTATTCCTAATATTATTTTTAACACTTAACGAGATAGAGAATTTGCAGAGTGTGGAGATGGAGAGAGAATGAAATCAGATTTTTGATAGTGAAAAATGAATCGAATTCGTTTAGTTGAATGAAACGATCGATAATTTTGTATTTGATTATATCCGATTAACGTGTGATTTACGCTCTCGTTTAGAGATCGATATCTAAATCGGAGCGTGTATAATAAATTACAAGGTCGGTAATGACGCTTAAGGGGCAAGTGGTAAATTAATCATAGACACTGGTAAATGGAAAAACTCGTTTAAAAGGTGTTCAATTAAGACGATTAAGAGAAAGGAAAGAGATGTTCGTTCGAAAAAAATTTACTAGAAAGAAAATTAAAAAAAAGTTAAAATTTTGCACGAAACTTATCTTCTTTGCCCGGAAAGGAAATTTTACAATGGATAGATATCGTTTATCGCGCAATAATTGTTCACTGCCAATTAAGATAACAAATGAAACGGTTCTTTTTTTTTTTTTCTTTTCTTTTCAGAATTTCTTATTTCAGATTAGAACTTCGTTCGTTAATTGTTCTTGCGAGAATTCCAACCGACATTTTATCATTCTCGTAAAGCCTGTATCGGCGCGTTAATCGAAAAATGTCGCGATTTTGATAAATAGCACACGATCTCGATTCGTATCGCCATATTTAACTGAAATTTAATAATTGAAACAAAATTCATCGAATCTAGCAAATTTTATGTCTTTTTTACACTTTTTTCTTTTTATTCCTTCGTTTAATTTTTGGAATCGAGAGTGGCCTTGAAAGGCCTCGAAGCGTTTATCTATTATGCGACGCGTTTACTTACTTTAGAAAGTTCACGAACAGTGAAACAGTGATCTCGTTTTAACAAAATGGCCGCGGATAAAGAATTTAAAAAAGAACCATTTATTTCCAAAAATTCTAAATTATCTGAATTATTTCACTAAATTATTTTGAAAAAAAAAAAAAAATTAATAAAGGAACGTTTCGTAAGAAAGATATTTTTTTTTCTTTTTTCAGAGAAGTAATAAACGATCGAGATAAGAGGTATATACATGTTTCCATCAAGTGATTCGAATAGAATCAATAATTCCTTCCTTTTTTTTTTATATATCATGATTCAAAGAGAAAAATCACGCGATAAACGATGAGATTTCTGTTTACTTTACTTCCTTCGTTTCTCGAATTTTGCAAAAAGAATTTATTTATAGCGAGTCTACGATATTGTGCATAATCTATGCATTACTCATAGAGATTAGGATTTTTTTTTAACGTGATATAAAAACAAATACAACACTCTATGCAACAGATAAGAACAGATAATCGTAATTGTTTCGAAGTTTTATACACCGACAAATCGGATCTCATAAAAACGATGATGAGCAAATTAAGGGGAGCAATTGACCACGTCCAATGGTCGAGTGTCTGTCTTCTCCGCATACCACTGCTTGAAATAGTATCCTTACCAGTACTTCCTCGTTTCTTTGAAAATACGTCGTAAACGAAACTATGAAAACTTTGTTAAATATTATCCAACATTTCACATTAAAATTTAATGTTCGATTCGATAATTTTTTATTACAAAATTCAATCAAGTTTGAAATGTTTCCATGCTGGATAATCCAAATTTTCAAAGGTTTCGATTTTTTGATGAGAAAGGTGGGCTTAAAAAGAATATATAACGCGATAAATATATCTAGGCATTAATCGAATCGATTCGTAATTACGAATTATGCAAATAAGCATATCGCCGCGTTCCTGCTAACAAAAACGTGGAATATCGCCGTCCAATCGACTGCGTTACAATGTTACTCTTTTGTAGTAGCAACTATACATATAAAAATCATTGGTTTTAAAGTAGTTTGAATTTTTATAAAGCTCAATAATTCGAATTGAAAATGAGACTCGTTTTTCAAAAATATATAAATGTAAAAGTGATAGTTTTAAAAGTAATTTAAATTTTTAAAAATATTTGAAATTATACATTATACAGTATATTTCAAAAGTATATAAAAATATAAAAATAAATGTAAAAAATATAAAATATAAATATAAAAGCGAAAGTAATTTGAATTTTTGAAAATTATTTTAAACTGTATATCGAAACGTATTGGAAATGAGACGTTTGTTACTCGTTTCTTCCGGGTATACGTATATATAAAAATGATTGTTTTAAAGGAAAGTTTGAATATATTTAGAAAGCTCAACATTTGAATCGTATTGCAAATGAGACGTAGTGAAAAACAGTTGCAAAGGTTCGAGCCGTTCCATTGATTCGCAAATGGCTTATTCTTTCTGTATATACATCAATAAGAGAGAAAATTGTATTTTAAACTTTAAATTTTCAATACGAGAAGGATACATAACTCAAAAAACTATAAACGTGTAAGAATAACTTCAAGTTATTTCATTATTCAACAGAATAACGTATCACGAAATACATAACCGAAAAAAAGTTTATGATATATTTAAACGGATATTACGAACCTTGTTACGATAAGTGCTGGGCAGGCAAGCCCACTGCGCGTAGCTCATATGAACCATCGTTCAAGAATTTCTTTTTATCTCTCTCTTTCTCTCTCGAAAAAAACTTTCTTCTCCTCTTCACCCTCGTCCTCCTATCTTCCGTAGCATCGCATCAACGCACCATTCCTTTTTTATCACACTCTTTCACTCGACAATAAAATAAAAAGGAAACGCGAAAAAATCAATACACGAAGAATTTCGTATATATTCGTATAAACTCGCGAGAATCGAATCGAAACCTTTCGCGCTCTCCGCTGAAGTTAAAACGCTTTAACGTTTCCCCCCTCCCCTATTCTCTTCGAGTTGTCGAGTTGTCGAACAAAATCATCGGAGAGATAAAAATACGAGATAAATAATTGTATCGCGGGAAGGATTCGTTTATTCGCGTTTCGAAACGGCGGTTTACGCGCGTGGACACCGTTTTCAGGATACCGTTGTGAAAACGTAAGCTCGAATTCACGCGAGCGTGAGTGGTGAGCGAACACGTGCGCGTTCCAAGGCGTTGCTATCGCTACTCGAAGCGCGAAGGATACGTCTGGCGGTTGCAGAGGCGGCGATCGCCGCCACTGGCCCAACTAAGGGGGGAACCTCGACAACTCGTTCCGCGCGTACGGGACCCTCAGGCCCGTATTAAGTGGCGTTCTACTACGATATTAGATATATTCGTGACGTTCCATTTTTTTTTTTTTTATTTTTGAATCGATCAGATTTAGATGATTAAAGATTTAATCGGTTCGAAAGTTTTGGGAAAATCCTATAACGGGGAACCCTAGTGATTATCTGGGGATAACTAGGGATACGTTCGTTCGATAATTGAGTTTCGAATGTTTTTTTCAGCGATAGGTTTTGGAAAAGAGGTATTGATTATTGGAGGGAATTGATTTTTAGTGTAATTGGAAACGTTTCGAGTGTAACGAGAATTTTAGGAGAAATTATGGCGGTGATTAATTGAGAGGGAGGGAGAGTAATCTTTGTATTTTAATTTACAATCGCGTTTATTTTTTTGCTATTTATATTATCGTATTAACTCCGATAAATCGAAGGTGGGAATTTTATGCGCACACGGTAAATAATGCAAATAATTTCTCTCTCGCGTGTAAATGCAACGATTCGTTACGTTTTAATCCTTTCTTCATATTTGATTAAACGAAATACAAATCGATAGGAAATAATAACGAGAAATCGAATTTTTATGCCTCTCATTTTAATATCCCCTCGAAAATAATTCGATTTTATTACGAAGTTAATACTTTGATACTCGTTGTAATTTAAATTTCCATCAAAAAAAATGAAAATTAAATTTTCCATTCGCTTCAGAAAAAAAATATTATTAAGAAAATTGTTTTCTTCTTATTTGCAATTTCGAACGAAATCATATGCAATAACAAATTTATATATTAAATGAGCGATCTGAAAAACAGAGGATAACAAAGAAGAATAGAGCAACAGGTTTTATCGAAATCGATATGTAAATTGTTATTTTGAACGCAGGCATAATTCGACTATCATTTTATCGCTTTGCATATCTAAAATAAAAGAGCAGTCTTTATCAACGATGTTACAACAAAATATTTGTTGAACGAATATTTCGAGTTTTAAAGCTTTTACCATTCGGACAAAAAAGAATCTGTTCGTCTTACTTGAATATTTAACATGCTTCCCGTTGTATGGGTCACGTTTTGTACGCATGACACTTGTCAGAAACACATTTTCATTAAGCGTGTAAGAAATTCAAAATGAAGAGACGCATAAAAATGCAAGGAACAAAGGAGAAACTTTCCTAAATTTGAACGAGATTAATTTAATTTTCCAATAACAGCAGAGTAATAAAAATTCGTAATAATTCTCAACATCATCTCCTATACTATAAAAAATCCTATTTTCTACTTTCACTCATTCACATTTTAAAATTCCAAAGAATTCCAAGAAAAATCCCACCATAATCTTATCACAAACTTTTCCATCTCCTCTCCTTTTGAAGAATAACAACAATTCCTAAATTTTCCAACAACAACGAATATAAAAAATTTTCTACTTTTTTTATTTTTCTTTCATTCATTCACATTGAAAATTCCAAAAAATTCCAAGAGCAAAAATCCCACCATAATCTTATCACTTTTCCATCTCGTTCCCTTTTGGAACAACAGGGTACCACGAAAACATAGGACCGTCCCTGATCCCTGGTCTACGACGTTAAGTATCGAGAGGATACGAGGCATAGTCGCGTGTTTTCTACGTTATGCGGGCGTAAGCGAAAGGGGGCGAGCGAGAGGGAAGGCGAGGGCGCGCACACATGACTCACCGAATGACCAATCGACTAAACAGAGTCCCTCCTTGCACTTCGGAATGCACACGCAACCCCCCGATACTCGCATGGACGAACGGCCGCGCTCGAGGAAAATAGAGGGGGAGGAGGTCGAGCCCCTTGCCAGTTCGAATTGAAAGCATACGCGCCCTCCACGACCGGCCGATTGTTCTTGGAAACGCGTGTCCCTACGAGCGCGATGCTCCTCTATTCATTGCCAATAAAGAACCAACGCGCCATCACTTAATCCCGAGTTTATATATATATAAAGTCACTCGAGGCGAAAAAGAAAAGGATGCGCATTTTTCGATGAAGTAAATAGTGCTGATAAATTTTTATCGAATAATTTTTTCAACAAATTAATTGATAAACAAAGTTTTTCCTATCGCTTGAATAATTTCGTCCGAGGAGTGGAAAAGATTGGAAGGATACGGTGCAAATACTTTCTGCAATAGTACGCTGTAAACGCGTACATGATTGTGGAGTATAGTGGTATACACTCGAGAAGAGAGATATTTCGAAATCGCGGTTTAAACGAGATTCAAATCGTGAAGATTTGCTCGAGATCTTTACCACGAGAAAGTTCGTGAGATTTGCTTTTCCACGCGTACGAATAAATTTTATTCCATCTCCGAAGAAAACTGATTCGCGTTATCTCTTTTCTCCGAATATTTTCCTCTTTTTCGCTTCTATTTGGGGATTTGATACGTCACTTTCCACAAATCCTACTCCTGAATCGAAGTTAACAATATCTTCGATACTTAGTATTTTCGTAGAAAAATTTCTATATACCTACGGTCGATAAAAAATCCCCTAGAATTTTCCCCTAATACGCTTCTTATAAAAATAAATTATTCTTCGTAATTAAAATTTGCACTTATCGATCGCTCAAAATACAGTAAACATATAATCAAAAATAATTATCAAAGTCAGAAAATTATTCTGCAGAGAGATAAATATCCTCTATGAATTTTACAGAGTTCTAATTTCACGATTCGAATTCATAATTTCCCTAAAAATTTTCTCATAATATATCATAATTTACTCTAATAATATAATTTCTAAACGTCTATTCCTTTAAGAACATTCACCTGTTTCATCGAGTAGATACATATATATATATATACACACGATCGAAGAAAGTTAATTGCACAGCTCGGTACATCGTATCTAATACGCTTTGAAGGGAACTTAATCACGTTGGATATCGAAGCACGTGCGCCTCTATTAAGCGTATACGCTGTAATAACCGATGCAGTTTATACTTTCGCAAAAGGCACGCGTGAAAGACGCATTGCGCCTTCACCGGCAAATAGATTAACAAGACGGTTTATTTAACTCGTGGATACACCATTCCATACAAACCTCGCGGGAAAATAACCGCTCACCAAGCGGAAACATATTGGAATTAGATCAAACGATACTCTTTCTTTTTAACTAATTCAATAATCGATTTCTAAATTTCACCTTTTGTAATTATATTAGAAAATTATACTATAAAAATAATATTTACCTATGCAATTATATAATTCAAAGCTTCCATTAAATTTGAAAAGTATCGAACAGTTCGAATCAACCAAGTTGCATTTATTAATTAATTACACGTTTGAAAAGTCAAAGAGAGAGAAAGAGAGAGAGAGAGAAAATAAGAATATTCAGAAAAGTCAGACTTCAATTAACGGAAATCTTACGAAGTTTTTTCAAAAAAAAAAATGGCAACCGCGCTTACGAGTACTATTTTAATACCGATTTTCCCAAACGCGAACTTTTCGTAGATAAAAGTTTACACCACTGGAAGCATTAAAGAGAGGTAGTTCGCCTCTACGTTGGCGCAAAACACGTGTACATCGTGATATCGCGATCCTTCTCGCTCGTTCGAACGGAAACTATAAGTCTTTTCTTTTCTACTTTTTTTCTTTTTTATCGATTTTACTCCGCTTTGCAAATAGTGGTAAATTTAGAAGCGAATTCAGAGGTGAATTTAGAAGAGAATTTAGAGGCAAATTTAGATAACGTTAGAAAGTTGTGCAACGATAAATTAATTGCATAACGTGCATTATAAGTTTTTCTTTTCAAATTGATGAACCTGTGATTTTTTTCTATCTCCTGCTGTGATAGAATGTAGAAACTAACTTTTTAAATATTTTTTTGAATAAAATAAATGCGTCATGAAATTAAAGAAATAATAAAAAAATATTTCGCAATTATGTGATCATCATTTTTCTTGAGGCTATAATTATTGGACACAACCACATTTTCCCTAATTATTTATCATCAATTTCTACTTTTCTTTTCAAATATTTTCAAATATTCGAATTATCTCATTTCTCTCACAAACAATGGGAGGGGAAAAAAATATTTCGATCGACAAAATTTTGATCGATACTTTTATAATGGTAGAAGAAATGGTATGTTTAGATGCGAGACACAGAGAAATCTAAAATTCTCCTCAACCTCGTATTATTTCACGTTATTTATACTAGTTGCAAGGGGAACGATATGAAACATACATACGTTTCTTGCAACCTCTCAAACTGCATAATGCGACTCTTGTTTGATACGTCTCTCGTGTCCACCATAATGGTAGAGATGCAAGAGTGTTTCTCTTTAAGGGGACCACCCTCCTGTATGACGTAAATCATTCTGCCTCGTAATGCTGGCCACGGCCATCTCACGGCGGAATTAACGACTTTTAACGTTCTTTATAT
>NW_006263742.1:418286-427690 GCF_000469605.1 Apis dorsata | reverse complement strand
TTTATATTTTTTTTTTTTTTTTTTTTTCAAACATGAAAACGTATATTGTACATATATTGTTGAAAATATACTACTTATCGGACATTTTAAACGTATCCTATTTCTCTATCTGAACAAACGTGAAGAGATAAAAAAGAAAAAAAAAAGGATTCTTCTTTTCGAAAGAAGTAATTTAGTAATTCTTCGAGAAGTCTTCGACTTTAACCTCTCTTTGGTTCGATGCAGTGTATGTGTACTGCATCGATTCGTGGCTTTTCATAAAGTACGTACCATCAGCGTAGCTATATTTTTTTTCAAAGTTGAATGAAGTTTTGTTCAAAGACCGTTTATCCCGTCTATTATTATACAATACGATTCGATCGTAGTGCAATCACGTTTATGAATGAAACGTTATTCTCTCAGAGGAAGAAAAATTCGATAAATCGTGAAGAGTGAAGAGATAATAATGGAATTGTTACACAAATTGTAAAATTATATTTAAAGGATAGATACAATTCTATCCTCTTGTGAAAAGATAAGACCTCGTATTTTTTTCTTTCTTCAATTTCTTTTGAAAATTTCTTTACGAAATTTCTTCCCCGTTGCAAAACTACTTGCCTTTCTCAAATTACTTTCCAAAAATTGAATTGGGAAGTTGAAAAGCTTGAAACTCTAAACATCAAAACTTTGGAGATCTTTATCTCCAAAAACTTGCACAAACCTCGAGACCTCTCTAAATCTGTTATTAATTCTAATATAAAATGTTCACGAAATGCAATAAAACGATAGAAAACCGTTCGTCCAATCACCGGAATAAATTTTCATTCGCGCGTATCGTGTATACCAATGTATATACCAATGTTCGATTTGCCTTTGAAAAAAAGACCTCGAAAATTTTCGAGAGTTGATTCCGATGGAGACAATAGAAGAGACACAAGAGAAGTTTCCCCTATCAATATTCTCCGCGAGACCTTGGAAAACGCGATGGAACGCTTCTTTGGTCGTGTCCAGAGGTAAAAGTAATCGATCGCGGGCCGCCTGCAGACTCGCGCAGCAGGGCTGCAGGCCTGCATGTCGGGCTGCATAAGGGTAGGCGTGACTGAAGCAGCTCTAAATCCAGACTACGCCAATGTATGCGGTAATCGCGGGGAAGAAGTGTCGGGACGATTTGGTAAAATTAGAAGGCGAATTTTTTTTTGTATCCAAAGATGAAAAAGATGTATTAATAGTAGAGATTGAATTGATATTTAATTAGAAAATTCGAAAGATTAATTTAATATTTTTTTTCACGCGAACGAGATGTAAATATTGGTGAATACGAATGGGAATAAAACGAAACGAAAAGTTATTGATCTGTTGTCAATCAAAAATAATTTAATTTCATATTTTATTTTATCAATTATTTTCATAGGATTTGTCGATTAAGAAATATCGTTAAATTTATAGGTTAAAAATATTGATCTTTCTTGGTAGAATAAAATGATTACAAAAAATATTTACACATATTTTTATTCTCTGAATAAAAATCCTTTTATCAGATTCTATTTTTCACCTTTTTAATAATTATAAGTATGTATAATTATATTATCATTTAGTGTAATTATATTACTAATTTCTGTAAACGATACGATGTGCAAATACTTTCTGTAATCGCTATAATTTCATTTAAATCTAAAAATTTCTATTTCCACTCTCTATAAGAATAACAATTTCCATTTAAATAAAATAAAATTGACACCTCTTTTAATTAGATACAACTTTTAATTCGCCTATTGAAAATCTTTCAACAATAAATTAAGACAATTTCCTAACCTCCTATGATCGCAACGAGTAGCTCCACCTGAGTTAAGTGAATTTAGCTGACAGTGCACCAACTTTCCATTGCAAAGGCTTCTCCCGACTTAAATCATTAGAAAGATTAATTTCACGTGAACATCGCTATACACATTCAATGAAATTTCACTTCTATTTCGGATTTGCGGCAGACCTTTGGCATACGGAGGCCGGCAATCGCGTGTTTCGAATTCCTACGAGATGTTTCGAACTCGAACACTCCGCTCACAGAATACTCGTATCCTGTGAGCATCTATTTTTAACGATCGTGGAATTTGAATGGGTTTTAAGTCGAATTCCATGGATGGAAAATTGATTTTTCCTTTTCTGATATTTTCTAATAGAAATCCAAAATATTTTTTTCCTTTTTTTTTTTTGATTATAAAAGTTGAAATTTAAATGAATTATTTATTTATATTGATTCTATATATATATATATATATGTTGAGCATTCGATATATTTTACGAAATTTGTTTATATTTATTAAATTTTAGGATGATAGGCAAATTGTTTAAAAATAAAATAGAAAACGTGGTAAAAAATTAGATGTTAAAAATTAATTGCACGTATTGTATTATTTTTGGGAATAATTGTATAAGTGTTCGATGTATCTTACGAAAAATTATATATCGATATGAAAAAAACAATATGATATCGATTTATCATTGAATTTTACAATGATTTATTCAAATTTTTTAAAAAATCATTAAAAAACTAAATGCAAATATTATTTTTGAAATCAATGTATACGATCGATATATTTTACGAAACTTTATATATCGATATGAAAAAAAAAACAATTTGATATCAATTTTTGACATATATTATTAAATTTTTATTATTAAATTTTAAATTCAAATTATTTAAGAAGAAAATAGGATGAAAAGTTATATATATATATATATTATTCGATAAAATAAAAGGAAACATTAACGTCATCTAGTGGCAAAAATAAAGAAACTATTTGAAACTAGAATCTGATATATCTCATCGTCAAAGACAACGTGATTTTTTGACTGTGTTACTTTTTTGTATCATATGTATTGTGCCATTTTTATCTCTAACGGTAGAAAGGAAATCCATTAGAAATATATCACTCAATGCCGGTCACGTTTTAAAATGCAATCGCGAAAATACCCGCCTACTTCCGTAGGGTCAACAAACTGATTATGACATGTAGACCATGCTTCATAACTGTAACAGTGTCAACTAACGCGAGCTGCATAATAAGAATGATAATCTATATTTTTGAATATAGAATCGTGTCAAATTAATTTTTAAAATTAGAAATCAAATATCGAATATTTATCTCGATGCTTAATTATATTTCTGTTCAAAATATTATCGTTAATAATCCTGTTTATATTTAAATGAAATAATAGAAAGATTTGTTTGATATGAAATATATACAGATAATAAAATGGGAAAATATGATTATATTTTAATTTTTTTCCCGCATAAAATACAGAAATCGTTACATAAATAATGTATTTACGCGCGATAATAAATATTCCAGGAAGAACTATAATGATCTATAGGTGTTCTGACCGACTTGTACTCTCGTGTCTATTTCAGTTGAATTACAATGCCGTCATCGCCGAACATAAATGCAACATATACTCGTAACCATCGAAATAAAAAAACTATAACGCTGACAATGAGAGTTATAACGTCTAGTGATATTTCTGTTGTAAAATTTTAAACGTTTCCAAATGTTTAAAAAAACAGAAAAAAAAATTTCTTATCGATGTATTATTTTCAAAAATTCTCGAAAAAAAACCAAGAAAAATTTAATTATAAATTTTGTTTAAAAAAAATAATAATTTTTGTTTAAAAAAACTTATTACATTTCTCGTTTTTGCATTATTTTTAAAAAGCTAAAAATAGAAAAAAATTAATCGAAAAAATATAAATTTTGACTCGAAAGATGGAGATTATAGTTAAAGAATAGTTTTATAAGCGTATAGGATGAGAAATGTTTATTCCACCAATTTGTCGCTATTAATAGAAACGTGTAGAATCATGGACACACTCATCCTATCGCGATACCATGACGCGTAATATGTACTTTATTTCCGGTATCATCTAAACAAAATTAAGACGAATAGGAAACGTATGCAAAACGTTCCAACACGTTCGATCATTGATTTTCTATTTCTGTATTTCGAATGATTCACATGTCGACATCTAATGTCCTAAATTTTACATTCCTTCAGAAATACGTATATCTGCACGACTCTATCTCAAATATCTCGAATATTTAAGATGTTAAAATTCGTTTCGAGTATTAAAATTTTTTTAAAAATTATTCCTTATAGGTATAAATTGAAATAATTTCTATAATTTCTCTTCCCATTAATTTTTGACATTACTTTTTAATTTTTACTTTTCACTATCGCCACACGCGACGCGTAATTGCTTTTAGCGGTCGAAATTGAATGTCAGCTATCTCTAAGTGGATCAAAGTAGACTCTTGCCCGAGAATTTCCCCGAAATCTCATTTCCCCTGGCATTACGTGAACAATAATTGCGCGATCATGAGCGATCATCATTATCGTGCGAGCAAAAGAACTTACGACACGCGATATATAATATATAATATCGTCGAGGATGGAATAATAGGCGAATCTTAGAAAGACGACGATTTGCTTAAAAGAAAATTGCTCGAATAGAGAGGAAAGATGAAAAGATGGAAACGAGTAAAAAAAGGAAAGGAGTGGGGAGGGGGGAATTTAAACTCTAAATCTTAAATAAAAACTTTTAACATTAGTAACATAAAGTTTCTTTATCCGAATATATAAAAATATTCTTTTTTTATTTTTAATTTTTCCTCTAACTTCTTATTACTTTATTCGCGAAAAAGAAAAAAAAGAATCTTAATTACACCGTTATCTCTCTAAAAGTTATTTTGCCCAAGCGTTATTTCTCCTAGTAAGTATAATTAACCTCGTGAATAAATGCTTCGTGTTTTAAATATGTTTCCAAGAAACGCCTTTTTTTTTTTTTAATAAATATCAAAACGAAAATTACGATTAAGAAATATATTTCAGGAAGATACGGATCACTATCCGTTTCTTTCAATTTATCAATGACAATGGCAATATTTGATGTTTTTACACATGTGCATGTTATATAATTCGTTAAAAACATCTTCGAGTTTCCTTACTCGAGGAAATGGTCAGTTCATCTCCTAATGGAACAGACGTGTCAAACACAGGAACATCGTTCAATAGAGAAACAGGATGTGATCTTTAATCCATTTGCGCCTATAAAACGCAAAGTATCGTTTATCGTTGTAACTCTTTAATTCACCCAACATGAATTTATATATCTAACGAATCTTATTTTTCTTTTTTTTCTTGAAAAATATTTCAATAATAAACGAATATAGGAATAAATTAATTCAAAATAAAAAAATTTTCGAATCGAATTAACTATTGAAAGATATTTTTTAAATATGAAAAGAATTGGAGGTTAGGTTTCGTTATATGAACGAAAATTACTTGGAAACTGCACGTTTATAATTTATTTGCAAATTAAAAATATCGAGCCACCGTTAAATATTAAAAAAATGGAACAAAGTATTTGCAAATTGAAGCATTCATGTCATCAAAAATTGATAAGCCTACACAGAGAAGAGTTTGATAATATACTCGTTACACTAGTTTGATCTTTCACTTTTCATCGTTATCGGCCAGTAAGAAACTATCAATTGTACAGTCGATTTAAACAGCACAAAGCACGGTGGAACAAGATGGATACAATAGCCTCATAAATAACAATGGTTTCATTGTTGTCTTCTAACGCATCGTTCAATTGATCAATTCTCCACAAGAACGGTTCTCTTTCAACGTATAACATACAGTTTATCGCTATTAATGCCCTCCTGCTTTGTAATTGAAATTGTACTTTACCTCTAATGATTTAATCCTAATTAAGTATTCCCTTCGTTAAGGATTGAATGGAATCCATGATAATTGAGGTTAAGAATAAAAGCCACTTCGTACACAATTGGATGATTTATAATAAATAGTTTATTTTTATCTGTTAAAACAACAAATATAAAATATTTTTTTTATTACGAAATACTTGTGTAAATGTATTCTTAACCTTCTAAGAGTTCTTCTTATAATCCTATGTATTCTTATAATTCTTCTGTAGGATTCTTACAATTCTGTAATATACAATACTGTATTTTGAAACGAAAATAATAGAGTGTATTTATAGTTCATAAATAATCGAGAAATTATCGATTATGTCAAGCGTTGTGATTCATTGATCGTTTTTTTCGATACGAACACGTGTTCGTCTTTTCCAGCTATATATTTCCCTAATCGCTTGGCATAACAATGATGTGCACTCGATATAAATAAAAACGATTATCCGACAACGATTGAAAAAAATAAATTACAACAGTGCAAATATAATTAGGACTATTTAGAATTAATAATTTCAATTATTAATGATTTTTATGTAATTCTCGTACACGTAAGTAAATCGAAATTAGATGATTCAATTAATATATCTTTTAGAATCAACACAATGAACGATGAAATTGATAAATAATCCGATTTCAATGCAATTCTATTAAATTCGATCTAAAAGGAAAGCTCGTCTAGTGAAAAATCTAATGGAAAAAAATAATATCGAATCATTGAAAATCTTTGATATAATTTAGAGATTCTAATCCAAAAATACACGAAAGAAAATATTTTATAAATTAAAATATTCTTATATAAATTTAAGACATAATTAAACCAAAAATAATTATTTTATAAAGTAATTTTCATTTACCCTCTAATGATTTAATCCTAATTAAATATTCTCTTCGTTAAGAATTGAATGGAATCCATGATAATTGAGGTTAAGAATAAAAGTCACTTCGTACACAATTGGACGATTTTTAATAAATAGTAGTTTATTGAAATTAACTACTACTTAAAAAAAAATCCCTAGCAACAATAATATTCTGCATGAAATCATTATCAACTAATAATAATGATTATCATATTTAAACGAGGTTATGTATCTACCCACAAGTCCTAGAAACTATATCACTTGATTTTTGCTATTCCCCCTTAATATTTCAACATTACTCTGTAAATGTAATATGAGTTTCCTTGACATTGCCAGTGGCAACAACCGTAACGTCTTAATGTAACTAACTGTCAACGTACAACGCGATTCACCTTTCGCGGTTGTTGCGCAACCGTGCATGATGCATCGCGCTAATTGCACACGAAGACCTCGAGGCGGTTTTACGTTTATGCGCGTTGCACACCGCATTACATCACAATGTAGGCACATATATTTTCCGTGACCTTGAAACAAAATGCCAATGTCGATCGCGGTTAACGATGATGTATAAATATCCATTCTGTTGTTCGACTTCCGGTGATAAGTGTTAATGATTATTAGCGTAGATAATAGTAGAGATAGTGTTTCTGATTGAGCATTTTAAAAAACTTGTTAAAACTGGTTTTAATAAGCAAAAAATTTTATTCCTTTTAAAATTTTTTTAACTAGCTCATGATATTTATATTTAATTCCAATTTTAAAATTTCACTTTATTTTAATTAACGCAAATTTAGAATTTCAAAAATAAGGAATATATAAATTCTTGAAAAATTTCTAAATAAATTATTCTTTACTAAATTTATTTAAAATTCTCTAGCCACAGTAACACACGCAATTGTAAAATGCAATTATATAATTTCTAAGCAATTAATATCTAAATTAAAAAAAATATGAAATTTCTATTTCTATTACTACTTTCTTCTAAATTTATCAAAATTTAAATTATTCCCTAACCAAAGCAGCAAATCACAACAGTATGTTTCAATGGCATAAAGTAACCGACACACCGCGAACGAATGTTGCATTTCTAATTCAACGGGCCATAAATGTCGAGCCGATATTGCAGCACGGTAGAATAGGTTTGCGTATTTGCTAAACCACCCGCTCTATGTAATCTCTCGCAACTTCACTCTTTGGGTATTTACTAATCTCCCTTTAACGGACACACGTCGTATTTCCCTCGTAAAAGTGAATACACAAAGGAGGCGTAAAAATATTAAAATGCTTTTCCTTCTTTCGGAAAGCGTAATGAAAATGCACACAGAGGATGGAACTGGAATAGAAATGGCGGGTAGTATGATTGTTAAAAAATTTCAGCATGAATGTTAATGAGAAAAATGTTTTTCTTTAAAATTTAATGACTATAGTATACTTTTTAATTTTATTTTTTTATCATAAATATGAATTAAAATTTTTGTTTACGCGTTATTTTTTATGGAATGTTGATTTAGAATTTTTAGAATTTTTGTGCAAAATTGTATTTCTTACTTTTGAAGTGAGTTGAACTGGCTTTCTTCTAATTCCAATATTTCTAATAATTCCAATTTAAGATATTTTATATTTTTTCTTAAAAAAATAAATTTTTAATTTAGATACTATTTATACGAAATTTTAATTGCCAATTAACATTGAGCTTTGTATCAAGAAAATTACTATATTAGTTTCATTAAACTGATGAATGAAATCTAATAAAGATTCGTAATTAAAATATTTAATAATCCTTTCATTAAACAATCCATGTATACGTTGTTTTTAAATAGGAAATATTGCATAAAAAAAAGAATAAACAGGATTATATTCATTTTATAATTTTAAATCCCAAAAATTGTTTCATAAGAAGATTATAAATTATTAAAATTTTACCATATTAAAATTCTCAATAATAGTGCTACTAATCTATTAATAAATAAAATCAGTATACAAAGATATATTTTGAATATTTTAAATATTTTAGATTACGAAGACATTTAAAAAAATACGAAGAAAAATATGTTGCTCCATTAATCTTTTACAATTCGTAATTACACAGTATAAATTATAATCTTAAAAAAATAAAAAACGGATCAAGTCCAATTAATGAAATTAAAAATGCCAATTAAGATCAATGATAATGAATATGATTAATTTTGAAGAATTTTCGGATGAGGAATTTATTTTTCGATACGATTACGAACAAAAAAAAAGGATGGAATTTTTTCAACAATATTAATTTAAATTTATTCTCAAAATTATCCGTATTATATTTTCAATAATTATAAAATAAAAAATCTGAGATTCGTCATTTTGATAATTCTAAGATTTAAAAAAATTTTTATAAAATAAATATCCTTTTCAGTTGTATGTATGTTACATATCGCGAAAACTGTTATCGATTATACACTTTCCCTGCTTTTTTTTTTCTTCATCTTCCTTTTAATATGAATCACAAAAGATGGAGGAAAAGTATTATTCTCCGCCAAGCACCGACGATATTCAACTTTGTGATAAATCGCGCGAATGAAAGGCGTTCATTGTGTCTTTTGCCGTTCATCTTTTTGACGTGGGCGGTTCCAGGACAAAGAGGGAACAGGAGGCCGAGGAAAACAGAGCTTACATTGTCAAAGAGGACTGTAACCAATTTTCACGACAATCCGAGACATTTCTCAGGAAAAAGCAAAGTTCACTTAACAACCCAGGTTCATTTGTACGTCTCCTTCTTTAATTATTTAATATTCTGTTCACTTAACACACGGAT